>NW_015386858.1:442854-530633 GCF_001527695.2 Protobothrops mucrosquamatus | reverse complement strand
GAGGCGTAGCTGGCAAGCGGCAGAGACGGAGCAGGCCGACCACCAGCTGGCCCAGCCCAAGGGAGGTAAGGCACCCGCCGGAAAAGGGGAAAAAATGGCGGACAAAAAAAATGGCGGACAGCCTTGCTTGGCGACCCCCGTGAAATGGTCGATCGACCCCAAATGGGGTCCCGACCCACAGGTTGAGAACCACTGCTTTAAATACATTAACACTGAAGAATGTCTTGCTATCAGCCCAGCCTTTGCTTGTTTCCCTACCACCCTCTGCCATTTCCTAATCATTTTTAGCAATGGCAACCATCAAGTTATTGTTCCTTAAAAAAAAGGGGTGAACAGCCTTCCCAGTGCTAGGGACCACTGTGATTTATAACACTGGGCAAAGGGCAGAGGAAGTATACGGGAGGCAAATTTCTCATTTTCATCATTGAAGAGCTTCAAAACAAATCATTCTGCCAAAATTCAGTAGCTAAATCTGGGCAGTGCAATTTGAGGACATGGGAGGATGGAACTGAGTGGTTTTTTCCAAGGATGGAAATGGAGCACGTTGCCTTCCAGAGATTTTCCTGCTTCATGTTTTCTGTCTCGGAGCTATTCAAGCAAAAGGGAATCCACGTGAATGGCTCTAGTGTTAGCCAGTTAATTCTAATGTGCTTGATCATGAAGCAAACATTCATGACTACAGACTGTCAATCAAACTGAATTCATTATAGTTGCTTTCAAGCCTTTAGTTACAGACCCACACCGCCGCAAAGAGGGACCAGCCCTACCCAGATGCTGCTTACCATCTCTTGACATCCCCACCGCCAGACACTTCTTGAAGCGGCAGTGCTGGCAGCGGTTGCGATTCATACGCATGATCATGCAATTTTCATTCTTCACGCACATCTTGTAGTTGATGTTCTGCTGGATGCTCCGGCGGAAAAAACCCTGAAGGCACCAGGAAAGAGGAATGGGGAAAGAGGAGGTGAACCAACAAATGGACACATGTAAAATGAATCTACTGGTTTTTAGCTTTCTACGCTGCTTGGTGTCAGCTTTGGGGTATCCCTCATGCCTTTTTTTCTTAATGTTGGCTGAAGACATCTAAGAAAACAAAAGTTAGTTTATCCTCCCTTGGATTCCAGAGAGTCAACTGAGCAACTGGCAAGTTGGTAGGCTCTAGCTACTTGGAAGAAAATACATGGCTGAAACATTCCTTGTTTTGCCAACTGAATTGCTGAAGGACTGGAAGATGCTGGACAGTGCTACTGCTTAGCAGTGGAAATTCTGGTTGTAAGTCGAGAATTATTGGTATTGTGGTTCTTATTTTAGAGAAATCAAACAGCTAACAGAGAATCCAACTTGTGGATTAATAAATTAATCCAATTTGTGTGTTAATGGAGACTCCAACTAAACTAATTTCTCTTTAGCCTGGAATCAAAACCAAAACTCAATATGGATTCAAGTTGCACATGCCGCCAATAGGTCTGCCAGTGTAGGATTTCATATTAGGTATCCTAAATATTTTAGACTTCGAAAGAACAGGGTATTTGATTCTTTTGAACACTGGTGTTGAAAAGGCTCCCGAGTGCACCAATGGATAGCTAAGAAAACAAGCTAGTGGGTCATCAAATAAAACCACCCAGGGTTTTCAGCAGAGACTGAAGTGACCAGATTCAAATTATCATACTTTGGAAATTTATATGCTGGGAAAGATAGCAAGAAAAATAAGAAAAGAATGAGTAGCATCAAGGTTGATGGACTCAATTATAGTGGTAATGGGTACACTGGAAGATCTGAAGGACCAGATTAGGAAAAGATCAACCTGGAGAAAAACCCATCTACATCGTCACTAAAAACTGACATCACCTTCAGGGCACATGATCAATCAATCCACCTTGAGCATTTCAACTTGAATTATTTTTAAACAAAGATGTTTTTAAGTCTTCTACAGACTTGTCATAATAGAAACAAACAAAAGAGGAAGAAAGCAAGAAGATGCACCTACCTTACATCCTTCACAAGCGTGAACCCCATAGTGGAAGCCTGAAGCAATGTCTCCACAAACTTTGCAAAGCAACACCATCCCACCAGTCTCTGCAAAGGAAGAGAAGAACTGATCTTAATTCCCTGCCAGGCCCAAGTTTCTGATCCAATCTCTCTCTTCTCTGTCCTGGCCCACTGAAGTAACTTTTCCTAACTTGTCTATGGAGCTTCTCAATTACCCAGGTCATGGTTGTCCCAAAGGTGCTTTTTCCATCAGGAAGCCGGACTTTCTTTTTTTTTTTTTTTACTATGAAAACGTTTTGCGTCTCATCTAAGAAGCTTCTTTGGTTCAGAACGGAACATTTTCAAAGAAAAGAACCAAGAAAGTCCAAATGCCACTTGGAAAAAGGACCTTTGGGTTTCCCCAACTTGCTGTCCTCCAGACGCAATACATGTCAACTTCTATAATCCCAGTCAGCATGCCTGTAGGATTTGGAAATGGAAGTTCAGCAGACTTAGAGAATAACAATTGGGAAGGGCTGACAGTGCCAAACTAGCTCCATCAGAATGGAATCCATCTGAACTTTTATTTAAAATGGAAATAACAATGGCCACGTGCACATCTGTACAGAAAGACTTTGCACGTTGGACTACCACCTGTTTAAACATGTTTTACTGACTAATTCACAACTGACTAAATTCACACCTCTCACATTCAGCAGAACCCAAAATTCAAAAGCCATGATTCACTATTGTCATAAGGGACCAAAAGCTTAATGCTGCATGGGAACCTTGTCAATATATTTGCAAAAGCTTACTGTAGATAAAACAATATTATACCTCCAATAAGGAGGGTTTCAAAATTTCAAGGGACTGGGTGGATCTATGCCCTCTTTAATGGTTCACTTTTTTGTTTGAAGCAAAACGGTTTTGAGCAATGGGTGATTTTTAACATTTGATTAAGTCAGAAAATGAGTACACCCAAAAGAGCAGTAATTACCTTCAAGGAGAATAACAGTTCTTGGTCTTTCTATCAGGACTCCAAGTCCGCACAGACACAATGGAATGATTATTAACTATCTTGAATTGTAGTTTTCATAGAAATAATCTCCCTGACAAGATCGAATGGCTTTTGAGCTTCTAGATCTGGGACTTTAATCCATCTGGTTCAGGATGAGGTTGCACTACCGCAGATAGACCCAGTTCTCAACTTGGGAGTTCTCCTGGACTTGTGATCCCTGCTCAAAGAGCAAGTGGCACTCATGGCAGGAGAGCCTTTGTACAACTCCAGTTGGTGCTCCAGTTGCAGCCTTTCCTGAATCAGGAGTCCTTGCATTCAGTCATTCAATCCCTGTCATCTCACGTACGGACTGCTGCAATGCGCTCTATATGGGATTATCCTTGAAGAGCATTCAGAAGCTTCAAGCTTCAAATAAATCCATACAAATACTTTCCTATCATTATTCCTTACTGCAGAAAGAGCAGGGTTGGACTACAGGCAAAAGAATCTGTGGCTTCCTTAAGACTGCCTAGCAAGCACAGCCTTGCTTGTAACTCATATCCTTAGCCTCAATTCTCAGCCATCACTTCCAGAATCACCTTGTAGTCCAAAGATTTTCCTTTTTTTGCTCTTAAAGCAGAAAATGCAGAAAAATAAGAATACGAGCATTGGGTCCAATCTAAGACTTATTCCATCTCTTCTTGTATGTCAGAAAACCTATACTAAACCGAGAAGAGGAGATATATGTGGAAGAATCACTTACTTGTGAAAGTGCTGGTGGCTCCATTCTGCTTGGCGGCAGGCACCTTATTTGATGTTGGGGGTAGCTGGCCCTTGCTGGGGTAGCAGATCCCTTCAGGAAACTGGAAGGCTACCTTGGGTGAAGAGGGGGAGCTGGCCTGCTGTGGCTTGATGGCTCCAATCTCGGTGAGGGTCAGCTCTTCTAACGAGGATGGCAGTGAGTGTTGGGGTGAAGACACCAGATATCCACTGGGAGGGCTGCCTGGAGTGGGGCTGGAGCCAGCTGTTGAACCCACATAGAGGATCACGCCACCTGGTGTATGAGAAGGAAGAGGGAAGTTGAACCCAGTGCAGAATAAGAAAGATGACTTTGATGGAGATAGGCAGGAACTATTTACCAAGGCAAAAGGGACTGAGACAATAAAAAGTCCAGAACAATAAAATAGCATTTGGAAGCAGGTCAGGCAGAGACCTCCCTAATTTACTGGAGGGGGAGGAGGTGGTGGTGGTGGTACAGCACAATCAGACTTGCAAGATTCTAGTTATTATAGCCAATCTCAGTAAAAGTAGTTTTAGCCTTCCTGAGGAGTCAATTCCTGATCTGTCTAGGCCGACAACCAGGAACTATGGATGGCACTGCAGAGGGAGTTAAGAAGAATCTGCAAAACATGGCTGCCTTCTAAGTCAGTATTATGGCTGGAAATCTCTGCAAGAGCACACATTTGGGAAAGAATAATGAGCCACTGAATACATATCCTGTCCAATGATGACGCTACCCAATACCCCACTGATTTAACTCACACTATTCCGACCCTGGTTTGCCTCAAGCATGTCACGTAGTTCAAACAAAATAAAGATAGTCTCTTTATAGAGAGATATGTTACTATCAACCCCACCATCAATCTGATCAACCCACTGGGTTATGCCTGCATGATTTATGTCTGACTAAAGCAAATATCTGTGAAGCACATACTATAGCTGGCCTGCCAGATGCCTCCCTGCCTTCATTACAATTCCAAGCAAGCAGACAGGCAAGTTGTTTCTGAAACAAGACTGGTAGGTTGCGTTTGGCTGGATGGGTCGTAAACTATGCAAGCTTCCAGTAGTCTGTTGAAAGAAATAAGACCTGCATTTCTAGTTCACCCGTTCAAGAAACCCAAGTTCCTACATATGAAAAAGCGAAGGACATTTCCAAGCAACAGAAAACTATACCTGAAAAGCTACAACCTTCATTTCCTAGCTTTGCGTACTGGCCAAAGAAGAGCAGAATTCATGCACTTAGAACAGAGGGGTCAAACTGCCGTCCCACGGGCCTGATGCGTCATGCTGAAACCGCACCCACCCCAGCTCCATCAATGGAGGGGGGGGAAATCGCGATACGTCGCAACATGTCATGTGATTTAGAAGGTCTCACTGTCTGTGGGTAAGCAGAGACAGAGAATGGAAGCAGTTTCTACAATAGCCGACACTGCTGTGCTGTATTTCCACAGGCCTTAACAGCCTGCCTACACAAATCACATTCTTAGTTGGAGCATACAGAGGTCAAAAATCTGCATTCACATTATCAGAGAGTGCTTCCAGACAAAGCCTTGAGTATGCAATTCCTGTGAGTTGTTCACAGCTCTTGGGGGGGGGGGGGATGGGGGATATAAGCAGCCAAGCCACAGCATCTTCTCACTTTCAACCTTCTTGCATTCCTTTTAATTTTTTTAAAAAATAAGGATAATGCAATAGTAACTGCACAAGACGCCACAAAGCAAACAGATCCTTCTTATTCCTCAACTGCCATTTACAAATGGCAAACAAACAACAAACAACCCCCACCTTAAGCCTGGCACTGCTACAGGGACACAGAAAAACGATGACTCCATTTTTCCTATTGCAGCTTGGAAAGGCCTTTACAAAGACGGTAGGCCACCAACAGAGTTCAGCCTTTATGCTGCCGAACTGCCACTCAGTCCTAGCAGAAACAAAAATAAGAATCTGCTATGTACCCAGATGGCAAGCTTTCCTGCCCAAGAGGGACCCTGCCATACGCTACAAGCTGTAGTAGAGGAGAGACACACAGCTAAATTGCAACATGAGCATTTATTCGGCACTCGTGATTTAAGGCCACCCTTCTAATTCTTGCCCCTGGTAAGACACACAGTAAACAAGTGTCTCATTTTTCCAGCCTTCTTTGTGCCAACAGGTTGGCCTGCCAAACTATATATGGGATGTCAGAGAGGAGGAAGTTGGGAAACTGGATTTGAACTAGGTCACTATCACCCAAAATCATCATTCCCCCCCGGGAAAATGGGACTTTTTATAGAGAAATCCGTACCGAGACTAGACGAGAGACCGACAACGGTTCATGCAGAGTTCCATGTTTCGGTTACTGGTCGACTTGCGTACGTCCGAGGTACACTGAGAACCTGTTCCGGTCCCTTTGTCGGCCTTCGCACCGGGTTCTCCGGGTCAGACATCTTTTGATCCCGTTTGCTTAACGACATACAAACACACAAATCCCAGAGCTCTGCAGAAAGTCATTCCAGAAAATAACTCCTAAGCCAGCATTGCTTTTGATTCTGGGCAGAGCTTTTCACCCTGGTTCCCAGGGAATAATTAAAAATGGTAGGATTACCATTCCATAATTTTAGACAGCAGATTTAAGACTATTGGATAATAAAGCAACAGCCTGTCATGAAGTTACAAATAGAGGAATATCAAGATGGAGCTCCACCTTGCACAGACATCCAGCCAAAGCAAGGAATTAATTAGGGAAGGTCAACTCACAACTAAAGTAGTCCAAGCCAGGTGAAAGTCCTTTATCTGATAAAGGCTATTAGGTCAGATTTGCAGGCTAACCTGTGCTCCTAAGGCCTCTTCCTCAGTTCCACGTAACTGTAGCATAACAAGCTCCAGTAACCACTTGGGGGGGGCATATCTTCACGAGATTGCTTTTGTCTCATCTTCAGTTATTGATGGAAGCACCTTAGTCACTTTTAGCTGCTCCAGTTTTAAAGTAACATTTTCTCTCTTCTTCTAACACAATATTTTTGTTCACTGTTGATACGGTTATTGACATCAAGGCTAGGATATGCCCAGCTTCAACTCACCCGTTTAGGCTGCTGTAGGCCTCACCTTTCCCTTCTGATCATTAGATGTGACTTGGGCTGTAGGCAAAGTCTAATACCTGGCTTCTGCCTGGGTAATGCTTAACTGGCATTTTTTATAGCACTTGTCTTCTTAAAAGTACAGGGCTTAGATCTTTTCTGAGAACGCATTGGTCTTGTATTATTTTTTTTTTAAAAAAAAACCAACTATTGCTCTCCTGAGGCCTAGCCCTTTAATGTACAGTTCAATTTAAACCAGGAAACAGACTTGGTTTGCTGTGTGCTGTGTGTTCTATCAACATTGGGTGTATTACAGGTTTTCCACTACTTTTTGCCAAAAAGTAGGCTTTGAATGACCGTATTTTTGTTATTTGTGAGACTTTCATACAAGCACCAGAACGGTTGCATTTAAGTTGTCCTAAGTGGGTAGGGAAAAGGCACCATTTTGCCTATTCCATTCTGGCTCAGCAGCACTCAGTGCCATGGTGATAAATGCTATTTCATGGAGCCTTTCACAATTATATGTTCTACCAGTTCTTTCCAGTCACTGCCTGCTGTGAGGTCAGAACTGCCCTCTTTGGTCATTCACTGCCAGCCAGTACTACCATTCCTTGGCAGAACAAATCAAGGAGTCAGGTCACTTGTTTTTGTTTTGTTTTTTTAAACAAATTTTATTGGTTTTCCAGTTTTACATTAAATATTCGGAAAGCAGCGTGCTGATTGGGTAATCAGTGATTCAATAACACAGTCTTTGGTACATATCTCAGGTTATATCATCAGAAATTCCTTCTCTATTTCCCTTAACATTTGCTGTATCACATTTAGGCTAGTAGATTTCTAATTATAACAAACTTAGTTAAAGCATTTATCAATATATTTTTTGCTTATACATATCCATGTCCTGTTTTGAGTTTTACCTAATTTTTAATTTTTAATTACAATATTCCAATTTAACTTTTAATATCCATAGTGTTTGCGCTTCGAACTATTGCTTAGCCCAGATAATATAGATGATGGACTTGAGATAATAAAGGACACTCAATTAGTAAGTGATGATGTATTAGGATGAGAAATAGAAAATGTTTATGAAATAAGAAGATTATATTTAAGTAAGTAATATGTATATTCTAGATATGATAACTTTTATGTAGTGAAATAAAGGAAATTTGGATTACCCGGAGTCAGGTCACTTGTTGATTGCTCCCTCCTACTTCACCTCCAGCATGCCTGAGATCTATCAGCTGGACTATTTTTAAACAAGGATTTCGCTCTCTTTGAGGTGTGCAGGAGGTGAGGCACCAAGCAGAAGTCTCAGGAGAGCATCCACCTGCCTCAGTCTGCACCTGCCATCCAATTTTTGGGCAACATGACAGGTAGTTAAGCCTATTATTTCTAGCATCTGGCTAGGTTGTCCTACCTGCCTACTCAAAGGAGTGGTTAACAGCATGTTAAAGCAAGTCTTCTGAAAAGCCCTCAGTTTTCAATCTGGCTGAACAGGAACAGATCTAACCATTTCTCCATCCAGCCCAATATTGCGTGCTCTAGGCATTTCTTCAGGATATGAACCTGGTAAGATCTTCCATATTAATTGCAACATGATCTTCCCTAACTGGGGAGATATCAAGAAAACAAAACATATGCCCTTCCCACCTAGGTCTGGACCTACCCCACAGACAGCTCTCCCTTTTGCTTCTTGGACCCTCTCACCTCCACCCTTACATTATAATTTGTCATATTCTTTTGCTACCTCCAAATTTTTTTCACCCCCTATATAAATACTTTGTAAAATGGGCCACAGAGGTTTAGCAGAAGCCAATCTTCCCCTTACATCTGTGTCTAAACCTAACACATCCACAAGGAACCCACAGCAAAACTGGAAATGTACTTTCCAAGTGAATCTCTCTACACTGATCTTCCCACTGACAGAAGGAGTTTCAACCGCCTCCACGACCAATTCTATCCTGCAAAACCTCTGGCTTGAAAAACATGTGCCCCAAATAAACAGCCTTTCTTTTCCATTTTCACAGGCATAGTGGGGCTTAAAAGGGCTTCAGGGAATGCTGCCAACTTTAAAACCATTTTGGCCTTGTATCCAATGAGAACATGCTCAGAGGGCGGCTGTGAGTCATCAGGAGTCTTTCTGCTTTGGCTTCAAGCATACGTGAACTCCGCCTCCCTGGATTAGAAAGATGGTCCAACCATCTTCAAACGTACAACAATAAACTCAAATAATGAGAAAGCTCAGCAATAACAAAGCTGAAACAATAAAGCTCTTGGCCTCAGCGTTAATGAGTTATCCCTTGATTTTATTGTCAGGTTTGCAATGATCAAGGAAGCAAATTGCGCCTAACCCTGAGAAGGCCTAAGGATCACTTTGGAAGCGCCAGAGATGCTAACACAAGGGCAGATGTAATATTTTCAGTAATTTTGAAGCCATGGGAGAAAACAATTGGGGTATTTTTTTGCCTGGAAAAGAAAAAACAGACATGGAAACTTTAAAATGTTGTAATTTTTGTCTCTAACTATAAGCTGCAGAATCCTAAGAAACCTAAGCTTTCTTAATTTGGTCAGTTTGACAAACCAGAAAACAGCAACAATAAAGGCAGAAATAAACCACATGAACATAAAACAAAATTATGTCCTCTGATGCCTAATGGCAAACAGAGCCAACAAGCTCCAAAATAAAGTATTATCAGCAATCCCATAAGCAAACTGGGAGCTGAATCCTTGGGGGGGGGGGAGTCTGAAATCAGTTCACACTTCAGCCTAAGAGCTGAATTGTTCTCCTTGTGCTCTATTTACAAAAAATTTAGCACTCTGGAATTTGAGATAAAACTCAGGGCTTTTTTTCTCATAGAACGCCTAGAACGGAGTTCCGGTACCTTTTTTGGATGGAACCTTGTAGGGTAGGCAAGGCAGGTTGTATGACATGTGTGAGTTCCGGCACCTTTTTTTTTTTTTTTTTAGAAAAAAAGTACTGATAAAACTTACTACAAATTAATAGAAAACATGTGGAAGGAATAAAGGATAGCAATCCATAATATACTGCATTCATTATTCCAAAGAAATTTCATTGGTGGCTTTTTATTCTTGCCATCATTTTTTACTTTTCCTGAAAAAAATTTAAAAAGACCTGGGGGAAAAATGAAAAATTCCCTCTTTTCTCATTTTTCTTCTTCTACCATTTGCACTTCTAAACAAGAGAATAAGTCTATTCTCTTAGTTCTTGGAATAAGTCCAAGGAAATTTTTCATCCCACACGTTTATCAATTGGTTTGGTGAAGTACACTAGCACTGCCAAGAAATTGCCTCAAACTCTTTTCTAAAGTAATGTTTGAGAGACCATGGGCAAACAATAGGCACCAACTGCTTGGATGTTGCATTCCATTGCAGAAAGGCATTACAGGGGACCTACAACCCCAATTGGGACCAACACTTCCATTGCTAAGTAAGGTGGTTGTTAAGTGAGTTATGCCCAATTTTATGGCCACTTTTGTCATTATTGTTAAGCAAAATCACTGTAGTTAAGTAAATCCAGTTTCCCCCATTGCTTTTCAGAAGCTGGCTGGAAAGGTTGCAAACCGCAATCACATGACCCCAGGACACTGCAACTATCATAAGTACATGCCAGTTGCCAAGCACCATAAATTCTGATCACATGACTGTGGGGATGCTGCAATGGTGGCAAGTCCCTTTTTTCAGTGCCACTGTAACTTTGAATAGTCACCAAATGAATGGTTGTAAGTTGCCTATAGCAGCTCACTTTAATAGAGGGATGTTCTAGGCCTTTCTGCAATGGAATGCAACATCCTTACCATAGTAGATGCCTACGTGGGGGGGCACTGCCTTTCACCGATTATTGTGATCCCTTAAGGAAATCAAGGATAGACTAGCAGGTTTATAAAATATCAGAAATCTTTTGTGGACTTTTTGCTGAAAAATGGATACAACACTTTTGAAATTACCAATTGAAAAGGGCTAGATATGGGAAGAAATGATTTATGCAATATAACTTTAAGGGTGGGGGGAGTGATATTTTTGCAAATGCTGTAAATATTAGAAATTACTTCTTTAAATATCTTTTTATTTCTCTCTTTTACTTTTTGCACATTCTATTTTTCTTTATATTCCTTTTTTCTTTTAAACTCATTTTGTATTATCTTTTATTACTGTTAAAACAATTAAAAATTACTTGGAAAAAAAGATAGGGTACCAAGTTAAAAAACCTAGCAATCAAATTTAGTGAAGGTTGAGCCTTCATGAAATTCCATTCATTCTAGTAGGGAAATGAAGCATATACAATACTAAATTAAGTCCTTAGTATGGAATTAATGATACTTAACATTTATCCTCCTTTTCTTCAGAGGAAATAATACTGCATGAAAAAAGCATATTAAATCACAGGAAACCATACAAAATACAAAAACGGCATAGGGGGAAAGGGGCAGATTTACACTGAGCTCAGAGATATTTGTGTGTATGTGTGCGAAAGAGAAAGAGAGAGAGAAGTGTTATTTCAAACTGAGCTCTCCTGCTGACTATATATGTAGGGGTTTTTTTTAGCAGTGTGACCAAGTGGTTTGACCCTATCTTCTTTTGATAAGTTTTTTCAACTTCCTACTCCAGGCCACAACTCTAGCTCCTCCCCATCAAAGACTAACACAGGCTGAATCTTAGTTTCTGATAGTAGACAAGGTTAGTTAGGTGCTGCCATCTGCTGAGGTGAGGATGTGTAAAGGCTACCTAAAAAAAAAAAAAAAAGAACAGACAACCTATAAGGAAATTCTATTTCTGCTATTCCTTTCATGCTAATTTTCTACTTCCAGGATGTTGCTGTTTTAAATATAATATAAATTACATCTCTCATCTACAAGAGTAAAAAAACCAACAACCCAGTTTATTATATTTTTGTACAGCAGTATCTGCTAGTTCATTCTGCTGTAGAAATCCAAAACTTGGACAAAGTACTATTTAATGGAATTCACTTTGAAGCAGGCATGCAAAAGAACCATTGAGAGAGAGTCAGTTGGGTGTAGTAGTTAAGGTGACATAATAGAAACAGGGAGATTGAGTTCTAGTTCCACTTTAGGCACAAAACCAGCTGGGTGACCTTAGGCCCACTCCTCTCTCGTAACCCTAGAAAGGAGGTAAGGGCAAAGTGCTTCTAAAAAACCATGCCAAGAAAACTGCAGGGACCAATCTAAGTAGTTCCGGATATTCAATATGCCCTTGTAGGCATACACACACACATCCAAAAAAGGACATGCATAAGTTTTGGTGAAAAATTGAGACAAGCACTAAACAAAACCAAGCCACCTTGGGTTTCCAACCCCTAATTCCTAATCTAATGGTATTTCCTGTACAAATTTATACACAATTGCTATCTGCTTTTAAATCATGTCCAGTTAACAATAGTTTAACGAACTCTAATTATGGTAGACCAGTTACTAATTGTAGAACTGGTGTATCTGGCTAGAGGCAGATAAACTCCATTTTTATTTAAACTCCATTTTTGTCTCTGTTTTTGGGTCTTCACTCTGCCTGTATATTCCTGGAAGGATCATGTGGTATCATTATCAAAGAACTCCACACCCAGAGAAGCAGCTGATTTAGGATTAACTCCTTTTTCTTGTTGTGGAT
Organism: Protobothrops mucrosquamatus; assembly: GCF_001527695.2. Taxonomy (NCBI): domain Eukaryota; kingdom Metazoa; phylum Chordata; class Lepidosauria; order Squamata; family Viperidae; genus Protobothrops; species Protobothrops mucrosquamatus. Next base: position 518,192 of record NW_015386858.1, on the reverse strand, counting down.
AAATTATGTAAAAGTTTTTCATACTTAACTTCCAGCTTTATCAGTTATAGATAGAAGGAACCTACCTTCAGGGAGAGCCATCCTCTATTAGGGGTGTGAATATTTTTCTGCTTTGAGAATTGCTTGTTAATAATCCATGTTTTTTGTTCTTCAGAAGTTTTATAAAAAATTGCAAATTGTTATTTGTGATTGGGTCCTGGAAGCACCTCTTTGTTTCTCTACATAATCTATAAATTGCTATTTCCCTGCCTTGTGGGATAATTGGTTCCATTGAACCAGAAAAAATGTTCCCAGCATTTGATTGGGCCAATCTACAGTTTGGCCAACATTTAATACCTGCACAAGAGAGCACTAGAAAAAATCAGGAATGGTGGAGAAGCTGAAAAAGCCCAGGAAGGCAAGGATGGAAAACTGCTATTGCAAGTAAAACAGTGCAGATGTAACCCTATAGCACAATGTTTCTCAACCTTGACAATTTTAAGGCATGTGGACTTCAACTCCCAGAATTCCACAGCCAGCATTGCTGGCTGTGGAATTCTGGGAGTTGAAGTCCACATGCCTTAAAATTGTCAAGGTTGAGAAACACTGCGTGATAGCAGGGGTGCACAATTAATTTTCCCAAGGGGCCATATGAGAAACTGGGACTGTTGTGGATGGCTAAACCAATAGATTCAATACATTACTGTGAAGGTCCATATGTATGCACCATGCACATATGTAAATTGAAAAAAATAGTCACCTTCAAAATAACAGCAATGCAGTTCTATTTGCATGCATGGTGTATACTTATTTACATTTCACTTCTAATTTCCAACTGACCTCATTTGGGTCAGACAGGGACAACCAAAGGGAAGGATGTAGCCCAGGGGCAGTAAAATGTCCAGTTCTGCCCTAAAAGTGACCAGGTGAGCTTGGCTTGATGGCATCTTCTTGAAAATAAATCTTCATCCACTGCAGTATGGATTGTTTATGTTGTCCAGGCATTCTAGATCTAGGAGATGCTGTCTTCAGGCAGGCCTTTGGAGACCAAGTAAAGAAAGCTACCTTAATGGCTTGCGGGCTGTTTTGTATTTGGAACACATTTTATTTGCAGCAATAGCTACTTCAAATGCATCTTGGTAGAGGAAATTTCTCTGATTTCTATTCCTAACAGAAGGAACAGGCTCTTCAAAGGGAAAGTAAACACAATTAATTTTCTATCTTCAAAATAGAACATACGGATTCCCCTATCTTCTCTCTGAGTAAAGCTCAGCATTATGAAAGGCTTGCAATGACCTAGTTGAGATTTTAGCAATTTAACTTTCATGTCCCCAATTCCAGTTAACCCCCAGGCAAGGGATTCTCTGCATTTAAAAAAAATATTGTAAACAAANTGCTCTATTTACAAAAAATTTAGCACTCTGGAATTTGAGATAAAACTCAGGGCTTTTTTTTCTCATAGAACACCCAGAACGGAGTTCCAGCACTTTTTTTGGATGGAACCTTGTAGGGTAGGCAAGGCGGGTTGTATGACATGTGTGAGTTCCGGCACCTTTTTTTTTTTTTTTTAGAAAAAAAGCACTGATAAAACTTATTACAAATTAATAGAAAACATGTGGAAGGAATAAAGGATAGCAATCCATAATATACTGCATTCATTATTCCAAAGAAATTTCATTGGTGGCTTTTTGTTCTTGCCATCATTTTTTGCTTTTCCTGAAAAAAATTTTAAAAGACCTGGGGAAAAAATGAAAAATTCCCTCTTTTCTCATTTTTCTTCTTCTACCATTTTGCACCTAAACAAGAGAATAAGTCTATTCTCTTAGTTCTTGGAATAAGTCCAAGGAAATTTTTCGTCCCACACGTTTATCACTTGGTTTGGTGAAGTACACTAGCACTGCCCAGAAATTACCTCAAACTCTTTTCTAAAGTAATGTTTGAGAGACCATGGGCAAACAATAGGCACCAACTGCTTAGGATGTTGCATTCCATTGCAGAAAGGCATTACAGGGGACCTACAACCCCAATTGGGACCAAAACTTCCATTGCTAAGTAAGGTGGTTGTTAAGTGAGTTATGCCCAATTTTATGGCCACTTTTGTCATTATTGTTAAGCAAAATCACTGCAGTTAAGTAAATCCAGTTTCCCCCATTGCTTTTCAGAAGCTGTCTGGAAAGGTTGCAAACCGCAATCACATGACCCCAGGACACTGCAACTATCGTAAGTACATACCAGTTGCCAAGCACCATGAATTCTGATCACATGACTGTGAGGATGCTGCAATGGTGGCAAGTCCCTTTTTTCAGTGCCACTGTAACTTTGAATAGTCACCAAATGAATGGTTGTAAGTTGCCTATATCAGCTCACTTTAATAGAGGAATGTTCTAGGCCAGTGGTTCTCAACCTTTTTAATGCTGCGACCCCAACCGGTTGTAAGTCGAGGACTAAAGCGGTCATAAGTCAAGGACTAAACTGGTCGTAAGTCGAGGACTACCCAACCGGTCGTAAGTCGAGAACTTTCTCTGCCCGGGAGCGCCGCGCATGCGTGGTTCCGCCCCCTGCGCCGGCCGAGGTGTAGCTGGCAAGCGGCAGAGACGGAGCAGGCCGACCACCAGCTGGCCCAGCCCAAGGGAGGTAAGGCACCCGCCGGAAAAGGGGGAAAAAATGGCGGACAAAAAAAATGGTGGACAGCCTTGCTTGGCGACCCCCGTGAAATGGTCGATCAACCCCAAATGGGTTCCCGACCCACAGGTTGAGAACCACTGCCTTAAGGGAATCAAGAATAGACTAGCAGGTTTATAAAATATCAGAAATCTTTTGTGGACTTTTTGCTGAAAAATGGATACAACTGAGTTAAATACTTTTGAAATTACCAATTGAAAAGGCTAGATATGGGAAGAAATGATGTATGCAATGTAACTTTAAGGGTGGGAGCAGTGATATTTTTGCAAATGCTGTAAATATTAGAAATTACTTCTTTAAATACCTTTTTATTTCTCCTCTTTTACTTTTTGCACATTTTATTTTTCTTTATATTCCTTTTTTCTTTTAAACTCATTTTGTATTATCTTTTATTACTGTTAAAACAATTAAAAATTACTTGGAAAAAAAGATAGGGTACCAAGTTAAAAAACCTAGCAATCAAATTTAGTGAAGGTTGAGCCTTCATGAAATTCCATTCATTCTAGTAGGGAAATGAAGCATATACAATACTAAATTAAGTCCTTAGTGTCGAATTAATGATACTTAACATTCATCCTCCTTTTCTTCAGAGGAAATAATACTGCATGAAAAAAGCATATTAAATCACAGGAAACCATACAAAATACAAAAACGGCATAGGGGGAAAGGGGCAGATTTACACTGAGCTCAGAGATATTTGTGTGTATGTGTGCGAAAGAGAAAGAGAAGTGTTATTTCAAACTGAGCTCTCCTGCTGACTATATATGTAGGGGTTTTTTTTAGCAGTGTGACCAAGTGGTTTGACCCTATCTTCTTTTGATAAGTTTTTTCAACTTCCTACTCCAGGCCACAACTCTAGCTCCTCCCCATCAAAGACTAACACAGGCTGAATCTTAGTTTCTGATAGTAGCCAAGGTTAGTTAGGTGCTGCCATCTGCTGAGGTGAGGCTGTGTAAAGGCTACCTAAAAAAAAGAAGAACAGACAACCTATAAGGAAATTCTATTTCTGCTATTCCTTTCATGCTAATTTTCTACTTCCAGGATGTTGCTGTTTTAAATATAATATAAATTACATCTCTCATCTCCAAGAGTAAAAAAACAACAACCCAGTTTATTATATTTTTGTACAGCAGTATCTGCTAGTTCATTCTGCTGTAGAAATCCAAAACTTGGACAAAGTACTATTTAATGGAATTCACTTTGAAGCAGGCATGCAAAAGAACCATTGAGAGTCAGTTGGGTGTAGTAGTTAAGGTGACATAATAGAAACAGGGAGATTGAGTTCTAGTTGCACTTTAGGCACAAAACCAGCTGGGTGACCTTAGGCCCACTCTTCTCTCATAACCCTAGAAAGGAGGCAAGGGCAAAGTGCTTCTAAAAAACCATGCCAAGAAAACTGCAGGGACCAATCTAAGTAGTTCCGGATATTCAATATGCCCTTGTAGGCATACACACACACACACACACACACCCAAAAAAGAACATGCATAAGTTTTGGTGAAAAATTGTGACAAGCACTAAACAAAACCAAGCCACCTTGGGTTTCCAACCCCTAATTCCTAATCTAATGGTATTTCCTGTACAAATTTATACACAATTGCTATCTGCTTTTAAATCATGTCCAGTTAACAATAGTTTAACGAACTCTAATTATGGTAGACCAGTTACTAATTGTAGAACTGGTGTATCTGACTGGAGGCAGATAAACTCCATTTTTATTTAAACTCCATTTTTGTCTCTGTTTTTGGGTCTTCACTCTGCCTGTATATTCCTGGAAGGATCATGTGGTATCATTATCAAAGAACTCCACACCCAGAGAAGCAGCTGATTTAGGATTAACTCCTTTTTCTTGTTGTGGATAAATTATGTAAAAGTTTTTCATACTTAACTTCCAGCTTTATCAGTTATAGATAGAAAGAACCTACCTTCAGGGAGAGCCATCCTCTATTAGGGGTGTGAATATTTTTCTGCTTTGAGAATTGCTTGTTAATAATCCATGTTTTTTGTTCTTCAGAAGTTTTATAAAAAATTGCAAATTGTGATTTGTGATTGGGTCCTGGGAGCACCTCCTTGTTTCTCTACAGAATCTATAAGTTGCTATTTCCCTGCCTTGTGGGATAATTGGTTCCATTGAACCAGGAAAAATGTTCCCAGCATTTGATTGGGCCAATCTACAGTTTGGCCAACATTTAATACCTGCACAAGAGAGCACTAGAAAAAATCAGGAATGGTGGAGAACCTGAAAAAGCCCAGGAAGGCAAGGATGGAAAAATGCTATTGCAAGGAAAACAGTGCAGATGTAACCCTATAGCAGTGGTTCTCAACCTTTTTAATGCCGTGACCCCAACCGGTCGTAAGTCGAGGACTAAACCGGTCGTAAGTCGAGGACTAAACCGGTTGTAAGTCGAGGACTACCCAGCCGGTCGTAAGTCGAGGACTTTCCCTGCCCGGGAGCGCCGCACATGCATGGTTCTTCCCCCTGCGCCAGCCGAGGCGTAGCTGGCAAGCGGCAGAGATGGAGCAGGCCGACCACCAGCTGGCCCAGCTCAAGGGAGGTAAGGCACCCGCCGGAAAAGGGGGGAAAAATGGCGGGCAAAAAAAATGGCAGACAAAAAAATGGCGGACAGCCTTGCTTGGCGACCCCCATGAAATGGTCGATCGACCCCAAATGGGGTCCCGACCCACAGGTTGAGAACCACTGCCCTATAGCACAGTGTTTCTCAACCTTGACAATTTTAAGGCATGTGGACTTCAACTCCCAGAATTCCACAGCCAGCACTGCTGGCTGTGGAATTCTGGGAGTTGAAGTCTACATGCCTTAAAATTGTCAAGGTTGAGAAACACTGCGTCATAGCAGGAGTGCACAAATAATTTTCCCAAGGGGCCATATGAGAAACTGGGACTGTTGTGGATGGCTAAACCAATAGATTCAATACATTACTGTGAAGGTCCATATGTAGCACCATGCACATATGTAAATTGAAAAAAATAGTCACCTTCAAAATAACAGCAATGCAGTTCTATTTGCATGCATGGTGTATACTTATTTACATTTCACTTCTAATTTCCAACTGACCTCATTTGGGTCAGACAGGGACAACCAAAGGGAAGGATGTAGCCCAGGGGCAGTAAAATGTCCAGTTCTGCCCTAAAAGTGACCAGGTGAGCTTGGCTTGATGGCATCTTCTTGAAAATAAATCTTCATCCACTGCAGTATGGATTGTTTATGTTGTCCAGGCATTCTAGATCTAGGAGATGCTGTCTTCAGGCAGGCCTTTGGAGACCAAGTAAAGAAAGCTTGCTTAATGGCTTGCGGGCTGTTTTGTATTTGGAACACATTTTATTTGCAGCAATAGCTACTTCAAATGCATCTTGGTGGAGGAAATTTCTCTGATTTCTATTCCTAACAGAAGGAACAGGCTCTTCAAAAGGAAAGTAAACACAATTAATTTTCTATCTTCAAAATAGAACATACGGATTCCCCTATCTTCTCTCTGAGTAAAGCTCAGCATTATGAAAGGCTTGCAATGACCTAGTTGAGATTTTAGCAATTTAACTTTCATGTCCCCAATTCCAGTTAACCCCCAGGCAAGGGATTCTCTGCATTTAAAAAAAATATTGTAAACAAATCCCCCCTCACCATTTGCTGCTCTCATTTTCACCTCTTAACCAATCCTGACCTATTAAAACCACTCTTCCTGTCCCTCGCCTCCCCCCCCCCAAGCGACCACAGTACTGACCCGCTTCTATGCAACAGGGCTGGGGCGTGAGGTTAATCAAGGCTAACGGCACCACTCAAAACTGTCCTGGTGTTTGCGGTGAGTCAGTGCCAAGGGAGAAGCTTTAAGTGCTGGTTATTTTTAGCCTCTGCCAATAGCTGGAGAAAAGTTTGGACTGCGGGTGAGGGAGCGGGTTGCAAAAAGAAAAAAGAAAAAAAAAAGAGCTCCGGTTCCCAGCTCTTCTTTGCCTCCAAATTCGGGTCAGCGCCTCACGTGTCCTCATCTCGCTCTAGTTGAACGAGTATCAGGAACAGGCAACGTGCTGGAGCCGAGCCAAAGCGGGGCGAGGAGACACCTGACTCACGATTCACGTGGCTCGGCGGCGCAGGCCATTCCGATGGCAGGCGGGGGCTTTTTCGCCCGAATCGCTCGGGATGCAAAAGGAAGGAGCGAGCGAGCGAGAGAGGGAGGGAGGGAGAAGAGGGAAAAGGCCTCTGAGATTTAAACGTTTAACTACGCCTCGAAAGGAACCCCAAAATATCACGGAAGGTGGAATCCTGGAACCCCGAAATGAAATGGAGCGGGGGGGGGGGATTCAGCAACAGAGAGGCGCTTTTGCATTTGCTAACAGCTTTATTGTATCTTATGTAATCAATTAACTTGGTTAAAATAGGGTTGCCTCGTTTGCGGTTCAGCGTGTTGTGCAAAAAGGGCCGAAGTATGGCACAGCAGCTGCAGAGAACTGCACGATCCCAAGAAAAGAAGCAGATGCTTCCCCACGTTGCAGGCAGCTGCCACGGGTATACACACGCGCGCGCGCTATTAATCGCTGTTCTATTGGCACCTTTAGGTTTCACAAAATGGGCTCCTTAAAGCAGCAGTACCTTCCCCCAAGAAAGTCTGAAGAAATCGGCTACTTTAATGAATACCGGAGAGGAGCTGTGGTCTGCCATGTCCGAAGCAAAGTTAATAGCACCAGCTGCTTCCAGATGTGCAACTTAAGCTGTCACCTCCCATGTTCCCCACTGTTTTGCAATTCAGCTAAACTACCAGTGAGAATCCAAAATAGTAGGATGAGTTCATATATCACACTAGGCATGTGTCTGAAGTCTGAATGTAGTCACCTAAATCTACAAACCATGGTTTAACATGAGGTGATTTGTTACTTGTATAGATTATGTTGCAATAAGTGGTAATTTCTAGCCGAGCTTCCCTGATTCTTACTAAAAGATAAACGGATCAGTCCTATTTGGATGGGATACACTAGTGACTAGGAAATTCCTCACTATACAATTCACTGGGAAGTTGGGAAAAATATCCCAGAATGTTTTGAAGTATTTCGAAGAACCATTTCTGATGTCACACAGATGGTCACACAAATTCTGAGTTTGTTATTCACTGAAACAGTCCATCTTTCTTCAGGCCTGAAAAAAATGCAGCTGCATTAAGGAATCTGCAACTTTTAAAGCAACTTTTGATTTACACAGAAGCCTGAAAAAAGGTGGGCTGCTTTAATAAGTAACAGTACTGCTGTGTTGACATAAGGGCTGAAGCATGTCCAAATCATGTGGCTCTATATTGGTGCCAATAAAGCTATTCATGTAATGATCAGGAGTCAAAACTAACTTGAGGAATCCTCAACATTTTACTAGTTTTTATCCCATTATTTCATTATTAAAAACAATCCCCAAATCAGATTGTCATTTAGCACTATTATTTAAATGATACAACCAAAGATAGATGATAAAGCATGCAAATACTAATTGGCAGACAATCTGGAAAAAATAATATGGGAAGAAACCCAATGCACACAACGGGAATACAAGGAAGTGATAGCAACAGTGGACATTTTTACCATAAATAATTCAAGATGGTGAACATATACAATACCTCTTCCTTCTTCTTTTCCCCTAAAATAATAACTTTGTGAGGTAAGTTGGGCTGAGAATGACTGGCCCAAAGTCATCCAGCCAGCTTTCTTGCCTATTGCAGGACTAGAACTCATAGTCTCCTGGTTTATAAGCCATTACCTTCACCACTACATCCAAGAGCAGGAGTCTCCATACTTGGCAACTTTACAACTTGTGGATTTCAACTCCCAAAATTCCCCAGTCAACTTGGGTTACTGAGGAATTCTGGGAGTTAAAGTCCACAAGTCTTAATAGTTGCCAAGTTTGGAGATCCCTGCATAAGAGGCTTGGAGTCTGTAACCTTTTCCTAATTTATAATCTATTCTAGGGGGTGTTAGCAGAGCAGAGCAACCCATATCTAATTCTGAAATTGGTATTTAAGTTGCATTTTTCTCTGCCCATCTCCCCCATGACAAAATGATGAAAAATGCTTATTGCTTATAAAGGTTGGGCATTAATATAATATTCTAAGCCAGAGTACATTTCCCAGCATTCCATTAGAGCAGGTTTTCCCAATATCTACTCCCAAGGCTGTATCTATTGCTGCTGTTGTGTTATTATTTGCAGTACTATTAGTTAAAGTAATATTTATTACTTTCATACATTAACTGTTTTGGGGTTGATAAACAATCCAAAACCTAATTAAGAGGTTAATGGGGTGAAAAGTTTAAGGACGTCTACATTAAATTAAAAATCAGTCTACTGGTTCCATACAGAGCCAGTTCAAAATAAGGATACTTTTACTTAACAGCCCTGGTGGAGCAGTGGTTAGAATGCAGTATTGCAGGCAAACTCTGCCCACAGCCTGGAGTTTGATCCTGACTGGCTCAAGGTTGACTCAGCCTTCCACCTTTCTGAGATTGATAAAACGAGGACCCAGATTGCTGGGGACAATATGCTGACTCTTTAAACTGCTCAGAGGGTACTGTAAAGCACTATGAAGTGGTAGATAAGTCTAAGCACTATTGCTATTAACCTTCAAAAAGCTTTAAACCTGTATATGAGTGAACCCCAGTTATAAAATGGCCTTGCAAACAGACATACCAACTGAGCCTATATGTCATACCAAGCCAGAACTAAGTAAAATACATTATGGTTTAATATGACGTAGAACCCCCCCCCCTTTTCTTCTAATAGATCAAACTATGGCCCCTTTATGATTTGTAGACTTCAACTCCCAGAATTCCTTAGCCATCAATGATTCAATTCTGGGAGTTGAAGTCCACAAGTCATAAAAGGGTCATAAGTTCCCCACCCCTGTAATAGATGTATGCTTACAGTTCAACACAAAGTAGGACTTGTTTTTGCCTTATGTTGAACTACAAGTACAGGAGTCTTAAGACCATTTGTTTAATGGCCATGCAAAGTTACGATACTGCTGAAAAAAGTGACTCATGGCCAGTCTTCATACTTATGACCGTCACAGCATCTCTGCAGTCAGATCATCAAAATTTGGGTGTTTGGCAACTGGTATATATTTATGGCAGTTGCAGCATCCCAGAGTATGACATAACCGCCATTTACAATCTTCTCAGGGGGCTTCGGACAAGCAAAGTCAAATGGGGGAACCTGGTTCACTTATAACTATGATTCACCTAACAACCGTGCCTTAAAAAGGTCATAAAATCAGGCACAACTTAATGACATCACTTATCAATGGAAGTTGCAATCCCAACTGTAGTCCTAAATTGAGGACTACCTGTAATAGGGCAAAGTAGCGATATCCCTGGCTGGTGGCGTTGTCAAGGAAGGACTTGGACACAAAGCTCTTTCCTTTGAAGCTGAATGAGCACCCATTAGCTGCTAAGGAGGGGTCTCCGTAAGACCATTTTGTCTGCAGAGTCTTAAAATATGGAACTGCATGGCTGTTTGCAACTTGTCAAAGTGAATTGCTATACACAAGGTCAGTACATCTGGTCAGTGTATCTTCACAGCTGTCAGCAATTCTAATTTCTACATTGACTCTTGCAAGGTTTTAAAACCTGCCTTTTAAAAAATTTTATTGCAGCTTTTTGTAGCAAATGGCCCTCTCTGCAGAAGCAATCTCCTTGCTGCATTGCCCTTCTCTCAGCGGCATGATTTTCAACCATGTTGCATCTGCCTCATCCATCACCCACCATTACAGGATCTGTGCTGCTGATACTGCAGTTTGTTTGTATGCAGCAGTGTGGAAGAAGGGAGCAGTGGCAGCCAACGCAGATGATTTCTGAACATCCAGCAAGCAAAGAATAGGTATTGTACCTTACATGTTTCAGCAAGAAAAAGAATTACACTTGCAGGATACCCAGATAGATCAATCTGTGGCAACCTCCAGAACTGACATGCTAAAGATAGCTGCTGTACTGCTTGTTTTGGGTGACCTGAATTTACCTGATAAAGGCAAATTCAGCTGTGCTCTGAATTGTGTTTAAAGCTAACAACAGCTGGGGGAGTCCTGCCTTATGTCAGAATGTAGGCCAAGAAAACTGCTTTTTCCCTCCACCCACCTCTTTTTGTTTTTTATGTTTTTGAAAAACAGCAAATCTGATTTCCCTCCTCTCTCTGCAGATATGAGCGATGGCCCTATTTTGAGCTCATATCAGAATCACTTTGAAGCTGACCTTTGCAGTTCTCGTCTCTAAAGACTGCAGTTCAACAGGAAAGAAAAATTACTCAAATTTTGCTTACTTAGCTGAATAACAGAAACAGCAAACCCAGTCAATTTTTAATAGGGAAATTCCTGGTCCAAATTCGGAAACTCTCTTCCACCAAAAATAACCAAAAAGATTTCATTGAAGGAATGGGACAATTTTTTTCCAGCCTCTGTACTCCTAGCATAACAACTTCACCACAGGATTGTCAGGTGGCAGACAAAATTAAAGAAAATCAAAAGGAGCCGAGAATAAGATTGAGATTAAAAGCTTACTAAAAGGCGGGGAAGATCCTCCTTGTAATTTATCAAAAATTCTTTTCCAACTCTTCGGGCTAGTTATAAAAGAATTGACAGTGTTGTCACCCAAGTACCAAACACGAATGCATTCTTTTTTACTTTACCTTACTTGGAGCTAGGATATACACATACACATCCCAAAGAGAATAATTTCATTTTTTTTCTCCTAATATAGTCCTTATTTCTTCCTCTGCAGCAAAGAGCCTTTAATGCAGATAGCTTTATTCTTCCCCACCCATCTTCTCTCATATGTTCAACCCAGCGCCACAAGTTTTCATCCTACAGAAGAAATGGGCTTGGCATCCAGTGTCACAAATCCTGCCTCTTTATTACCCAGTCATGAGAAGTCCCGTTTAAAGCAATAAATCAAGATGACTCCTGCGTAATTTAAGAAAGTAACAAGGAGTTTTGGCCTTACGAGAGAAAACTCTCCCAAACGTGCAGCCAGGGCTTTGACATATAGAAGGCAGAAATCAGGCACATCAAGATGTGTCATCTATCAGTTATAACCAACCACCTGGAACTAAGTCAGCCAAGAAAAATCAGTATTTAGCTAGCACTGAGTCTTTCCCTTGCTCATCCCATTCCCATTCCCTCTGCCTCTAATCTAATATAGAAAGATGTGACAATTAGGGAGAAGGTGACAATGTTCTCCTTATAAGATGGGACCAGGACTACATACAAATGATGCATGAGCTAAGAACGGTCTCAGCTGAAGTATGTCAGGAGACATCAGCAACACATTCAGATGTTTAATATATCTACACCCGCCATCAATGGAACAGGGATGGGAGCGAAAAAAGGGAGCAGTAGCTCAGTTTTTTTGCCTTTAAGTAGGTTAGGTTAAACAAATCAGAGTACATCCATGAGCTTGTCAGAAATGTAACCGCATTCCTAGATGCCTAGGAAATAAATGTGATAGTAAAGAAACTTGTTTTCCTAATAGGGCCAGATATCCCTTCAGTAACATAGTTTAGATGAATCTAGGTTTCCAATCCAAGGATCCAGTGTTTGCAGTATTGTTCCTGTATTTTACTCTAAAGGCCAAATTAAAGTTCCAAACAAGAGCTATCCTTGTATCCAACTTTATTCTACACAGTGCTGAGAAGTTGGAACACTTTAGAAAGAAGAGTTTTGTGAGAATTTATTCTATACTATGTTTGAACATCTAGCCTAGTTTGTACTGGCCGCCCTGACTACAGTAGTCATGAATCTCCAGAATTGCAAGTATAAGGAACTTTCACAGGCCTAACTACAGAAGTTCCTACGATCTTACGGCATGTATAGTATGTATGAACTGCTGCTACTATATGACGTCGTGGGAAAATCCATTCTCTAGCCTAGCTTACATATTTGAGCTTCTATGAAATCTGAAGACAGCAGAATCCAGCTTGCTCCCAGTGTGAGCAGAGAGGTGGTTCAAGTTCACTGGTAAAATTCAACTAGGGAAAATGCTGTAGGCAACAGTTTACTGCAAGAATCTTTGAATCATTTTTATTTTGTTTTATTGCATTATAGAATGCAACTAAATCAAGTTGACTTTTGGTGGTTGGCTTCCAAAGGAGCTCAAGGTAAGAACTGGGACCAGAGAGACTGTGGCCAAGAACTCATCCTTGGAAAAGATTCCCAACAGATTCTAATAGTGAACATTTCCTATTATTATGCAGAAATTGCTGTAAAAAATCCTGACAGATTATTCTAAGACTAGGTCAAGAAGTAGGCTTTGTTGAGCTACAAACCCCAAATACTCTTAGCCAACCTTGCTCTTAGAGAAAGATAGAAAGAATTGGTCAACAACATCTGGAAAAGTATACAGGTAGCCTTCAATTGAGCCCATACTTTCTGCTGCTAAACAAGGCAGTTGTTAAGTGAGTTTTGCCCCATTTTATATTTTGGCGGCAGTTGTTAAGTGAATCATGTGGTTGTTAAGCAAATCTGGCGTCCCCCATTGATTTTGCTTCTTGGAAGCCAGCTGGGAAAGTAACAAATGGTGATCACGTGACCCTCAGAACAGTGCAACTGTCATAAAGACATGCCAGTTGCCAAGTGCCCGAATTTTGATCATGTGACTGTAGGGGTGCTGCAACAGTCATACATGTAAAAAAACAGTCATAAATCTTTCTTTTTTTCCCCATTTCCGTAGTAACTTCAAAAGGTCACTAAACAAATGGTTGTTAAGTCGGGAACAACCTGTACATTCCCCATTGCTCTTCTAAGTGAAACAGTCTTGTACCTGTAAATTAAATTTAGCCTTGCATTTCTAGTCCTCGTTGTTCCACTTCACAGACCTCACTGCTTCTAAATTAAGCTCTGAGGATATCTCCTTTTCACACAACACAGTACTGTACATCTGTCAAATGCAGTTTGCTCATAAGTCCTAACCAGAAAAAACGAAAAAGTGGACTGGGCTTATCCTGTCCTTTCTTCCCTTCCCTTCACCTTCTCTCACACTCCAGCAAAGCTTTTTCTGATGCTCAAATGCTACCAAAGCCCACAACGTTTCCTGCAAAGGTAAGCCACATTTGATTCTGCTGAATCAAAGAAGCTCAACACAGGTGGCACGCCTCTGTCCACCCAGAGCTGGCCTGTGCTCCTAGGTTGCCATAGCTTGCTTGCTGCATTATAGCTTTGATCTCAGTCTCTCTGGCACCTGTGTAAGTGTTGTTGACGCCTACAGTCAGCAAAGTAGGTCAAAGTCACCCACAATGGGAGAAAGGGCAGAATCAGGTGGCAGGGCTCTACATTGGGAAGGAAAGAGTATTTTTGATATGCAAAAACCAGCTATCTGTAAGAATCCAATGGGAATAAGAAACTAAAGCAACCTTATACACTGTTGTTCACTTGAGAAAAGTAAGCATCAAGCTCATTTGACAAGGCTGTAAACCAAAGAGTATTGTCTAATAAACAACAAGCAACTCTATTTATAATTTATAAAACCTATTTGCTCTTCTTTGCTTGTTTGCCCAGAATTGATGCTAACTCACTATAAGTGTTCAGGTAGTCCTCGACTTATGACCACAATCGAGCCCAACATCTCTGTTGCTAAGTGAGACACTTGTTAAGTGAGTTTTGCCCCATTTTATGACTTTTCTTGCCACAGTTGTTAGGTGAAGCACTGCACTTATTAAATTAGTAACAGTTGTTCAGTGAATCTGGCTTCCCCATTGATTTTGCTCCTCAAAAGGTTGCAAAAAGTGATCACATCACCCCTGCAACCATCATAAATATGAGTCATCTGAATTTTGATCATGTGACCATGGGAATGCTGTAACAATTGTTAAATGTGAAAAACAGTCATAAGTCACTTTTTCAGTGATGTAACTTCAAATGGCACTAAACAAACTGTTGTAAGTTGAGGACTACCTGTATAACTAATCACAAGCCTGGCTTGGATTCATATTTATATTTAAGGCAGAGATTCCTTTCTTTTTCTCAAAGTTTCTCTCCCTCCCTTTTCAGACTGTCATCAGGCCTCAAATACATAAACTTTGTGTAGAGGAGTTTGCCAATTTACTTACAAATCTGAATTCTGCATGTTCCCCAAGTAATGCTACTGATCACAGGCAGCCTATTCTTGGGGGCGCCATTCTTGTGTAAGCATTGATCCCATTTTATATTTGGGGAAAATATCAGGGCTACCTTTTTTTAAAATCTGCTGATATGACTTTAGTGCCTTAAAATCTTTCTCATTTGAACCCAGTGGAGCTGTCATAGTAGGATTCTAGGCTAGAAAACTGGAGATCATCTTGACAGAATGACCAAAAGGATCTTCAAACCCAGTTGTGTTGATTTCTTCCATATCAACATTGCACAAATATACATTGCTTTCTAAAGAGGCAATGAGACAGCTGGGTGATCAATACATAGCAGAGAAGTGTGAAGCAAGCTGTTATAATACTAACATCATTTAAAAATTGCTAGAAAAATATACATAAAACAGATAAAATAAAGAAGTGAGCCCCAGCTTTTTTCAGCAGAGATAATTATGAAATATGGCAACCTTTAAGTTTGAGGTTTGCCATATTTCATAATTGTTTCCACTGAAAAAAGATGGAGCCCACTTCTTTATTTATTTGTTTTATGTATATATTTTTCTGGCACTTTTTAATTTTTCCCTTTTATCCCCTTCCCTTTCTTTCATTTATGTTAGTTTGTATTTTATTGTTTTGTTGAATTTTAATAAAGCTATGTGAAAAAAAGCCTTAATATCACCATCTAATTCCAGACCCATAAATGGCATGCCTGTTGGCATTGTCTATATCATTCCATCACCCAACTTGTTATATTTTGTGTCCCCTCCCCCTGCCCTGATCAAATTGAGAGGGCATTTTGCTTCCCTTCAAGAAAATGGGCTGTGGGCTAATCAATGTAACGTACAAATATGTAATCAGTGCTGAGGTTTTCAAATTATTGGATAAATCCCAAGAAGCCAGGGTGGATAATAATCTATTTTTTAAAAAAAATCAAAAAAATCAGATTTTTTAAATTTAAATTGGATTTTTTTTATTTTTATCAAATTTATTTAATGAAATGCTTTGGGAGTAAAAATCTATCTAAAGATAGTTTTCTATTTAAAATACATTAATAATTTAATTTTTTCAGCATGAAATGGAGCTTAGTTATATAGCATGAGGCTGTATATTCTGCAATATTTACATTTTTGGTAATTCAATGAATCCAAGCTCTGCAAGCTGAGCTAACATACACTGCATTGATGTATTCACACAATTTCACAGAAACCATGAGATAAATCATAAAACAAAGTTCAGGAATATTCCTTTATCCCATTGTTTTTCAAATCTATGTACACTACAGACTGTATGATTGTTTGAAGAGAAATGCATCTGTACCAGGCTCTAAGTGTTTTGATTAAATAAAAGAATTTGAGTAGTTCTCCAACTATGTGTGATTAACCTATTAACCTAAAATCGGTTCTGATATCGCTGTTTTATTAACCTGACAGCTTATTATTCTAAATAGGAAACCTTCATTTTGTTTGCAAATAATATTAAAGATTCTAACTACCAGCAAGAATGAGTCCTTATATTTAAAGAGCACCTGTCATTTCAGATCCATCATGGCAGCGCCTGTTAGCGGGCATCCACTCACCTGCTGCCCGCCACGTCCCTCATCTTGTGTTACTGCCGCACCACCAGCTGTCCCATTAAAGTGAATGGGACTGTCAGTGAGCCAACAGCGGGTCAGAGGAGGAGCCGCTGTGGGACAGAGATGACAGTTGCTCTTTAAAAATTATGATTTAAATTGAGTTGATTTAAATCAAATCCACCCTGCAAGAAGCTCTAGTTTTTTCAGAGCATAAGAAAGTATATATACTTTTATACAAACTAATTCTGTGGGTCCATGCTCTTCCTCT
Source organism: Protobothrops mucrosquamatus (assembly GCF_001527695.2). NCBI lineage: Eukaryota > Metazoa > Chordata > Lepidosauria > Squamata > Viperidae > Protobothrops > Protobothrops mucrosquamatus. The sequence continues at coordinate 501,599 of NW_015386858.1, read as the reverse complement.
AAGGTAGAAAAGGTTCCTCCTGATACTGTCTCACAATAACAGCATTGGGTGAACATGCAGACCCCAATCTCATTCCCTTTTCAACTCCTCTACTGATATCCCTGTCCTGATCCCCACTCCCCAAGATCCTAAGGGCCGGGACTAGCCTTGAAACGTAAGAGAGATGCATGAGTAGTTCTCCTCTTTCATTTGTGTGAGAGCCGTGGTGGTGCAGTGGTTAGAATGCAGTATTGTAGGCTAACTCACTGCTCACTGCCAAGAGTTCGATTCTGCCTGGCTCAAGATTGACTCAGCCTTTCATCCTTCATTTGGAAAAATGAAGATTCACACTGTTGGGGGCAATATGCTGACTCTGTAAACCACTTAAAGAGGGTTGTAAAGCACTATGAAATAGTATATAAGTCTAAGTCAGTGTTTCTCAACCTTGGCCACTTGAAGAGGTATGGACTTCAACTCCCAGAATTCCCCAGCCAGCACAGCTGGCTGGGGAATTCTGGGAATTGAAGTCCATACCTCTTCAAGTGGCCAAGGTTGAGAAACACTGGTCTAAGTGCTATTGCTACACTTCTGCTCTCTGTTAAGTATCTGGCTTAGTAGAGCCCAAGAGATCACTGCAAACTAGGCACTGGCCTTGTTTGAGGGAAGGCAAAAAGAAAAGGAGGAATTCTTCTTGGGAACGATCATTTTGTATAAATTATAGGAAATGCACAAATCCCTAATTGACTGCCCTTATTTTTCAACAATTCATTTTGAGTAAGAATCCGTTTATACCCTTCTAACAATATAAAGCTGGAGCCGCAACCAACAGTTTCTCTGGGAATAATTCTCTCTCTGTGTGTATGTCTTTGTACCTCATGTACCGTAGCAGGGATGAAGTAGCTTACAGGTATCAAGATTCCTTCTTCCACATAACCATGAAATATGCTAAGACTCCATCTATTACTCCCAGCAACTGCAGTATCAGCTTCAGCAGTAAAATTAATTGCTGAGAAATATTATCAATGCTCTTGATTGCCCAAACTCTGTAATTTACACAGAAGTCTAATAGTATATGCAAACAGAAGGGGGTGAGGGAAGCATTTGGTATTTGTGGAAGTATGTACTGTGATGTGATTTGTAGAACCACGAACTGAACGCACAGTGCGTTTACTTCATTGTACTAGCTGAGACTATAGCTCTGAGAGAACACGTTATATTGAGCATGCAGAGAGGTCAAGGATCTATGGGGAAAGGACAAAACACTAGTTACTTTTCTCCTTAAGAAGAAAGCTGTCTATGAAAACCACTGATTATTAGAAACTGAATGGATTCTGGAAAAACAGCAGGAGATTCCTGGTCTGTATACCCAAAATAAAACAGCCTATGGAAGAAAACTTCAACAATGTGCAATGCAGAAAACAATATTTTGAACACACCTAAGTTCCACGTACAGTTTCTACTGAAAACACAGAGAATTCTTTGAAAAGAATGGGGATATGTTGGCACAATAGGGTATTCTGTGCCGAAGTTTTGGTGCAAAAGATATTGGGACCAGAAAGCTAGAAATATTTATTTGGCACCTGGAAAATAGGAACACCAGCATATGAATAATATAATTTGTATAGCATTATAGTACAAATTGATCACTCTTTTAAAGAAAACTTCCTTGTTAAAAGGAAAAGACTCTTAAGGCTACAGATAACAGTCTGGCAGTAATGGTGGGTGGAAAGAATGGTTTAATGAAACACAGGTTTCCTTTAGTAGCTGCAATGGTTTCGGGTTAGCAAAAGGCCACATTCCACTAGTAAATGGCTGAAAATTGTGCAGACTGTAGCCTGGAATCAAAAGGATGCTTTGAAGCATAACTCCGATACCATCTCTCTCCAAATATTTACAGCCCAAGCTCCATCCACTGAGATCTTCTATCTAATACCCATGAAAGGATTAACATTGTTTTAAAAATAGATTTACAGAATATACGTTATAGAGGTAGTCCTCGACTTACAACCATTTGTTTAGCACTGAAAAAAGTGACTTATGATCATTTTTCACGTTCATGACCATTGCAGCATCCCCATAGTCACATGATCAAAATTCGAATGCTTGGCAATTAGTTCAAATTTATGAAGGTTGCAGTTTCCTGGGGGCCATGTGAATCCTCTTTTGTGACCTTCTGACAAGCAAAGTCAATGGGGAAGCCAGATTCACTTAACAACTGTGTTACTAACTGAACAACTGCAGTGATTCACTTAAAAAGTGCGGCAAGAAAGGTTGTAAAATGGGGCAAAACTCACTTAACAATTACCTCACTTAGCAACAGAAATTTTGGGCTCAATTGTGGTCATAAGTCAAGGACTACTTGTATAAGGCACTGTTCTGTATCTTAAATATCTGTGATTACAACAATGTAGAGCCAGCGTGAGGAAAAGGAAAAAAAAATATTTCCAGAATTTATAGAATAGTATAAACACAGGATAAGCAAGAGGAACAATCTGGTCCTAGATCTGGCCATTATTATGTGTTCAGCACACACATAGTATTCTAGAAGTAAAAATCCTAGAATACACAGGTTTATTCATTTCCATTGTCTATTCCCATTGTGTCTCTTTCCAAGGAAAGCAGAATCAAGCTTTGAAACGTTCATCTTCAGCAAGAACCAAAGGTGAGAGAAAGACTTGATTCTTTGCCTCTGAAATCCAATTTAAATCTGTTTGCAAACCAGTCTATTTGATAATCACTGCCATCGCAGTGTTTCTGTTTCTTTTGCTTCTGAGTCAGTTGTACCTCTTAAGCGGGAATTAATTTTGAATGCTTCTTCATAGGACAGGTCATTTTCCAGTAGTACTGACATATAGGATGCTACACTAAGCACAGCATCCTTTGACATTCCACCAGATGGGGAAGCACACTAGCGAGTGAAAAGAATTACTTCCCAAAGCTGTAGACAACCAACATTTTTGATTCCCAGCCATATCAACAGCTGCTTTGGAGCCAGCACTATGCTTGATAACAAAGATGGGGGAAACCCTTGTACAGAAGACATACAGCTTTGTCCTTCAGTCACTTTGTGTGATTGTTCCTGTATTACTTGAAGAAGTACAGGTAGTCCTTGACTTACCACCACAATGAGCCCAAAATTTCCATTGCTATGCAAGACAGTTGTTAAGTGAGTTATGCCCCATTTTACGATCTTTTTTGCTACAATTGTTAAGCAAATCACTGCAGTTGCTTCTCCTCTTGCCTTTGCTTCTCGGAAGCCAGCTGAGAAGTTACAAACGGTGTTCACAAGACCCCAGGATAGTGCAACTGTCATAATTACATGTCAGTTGCCAAATGCCCGAATTTCGATCACATGACCGAATTGAGGATGCTACAACGATCATAAGTATGAAAAACAGTCATAAATCACTTTTTTCAGCACTGAAAAACCTAACTTCAAACGGCCCCTAAATGAATGGTTGTTAAGCTGAGGACTGCCTGTACATGGCCATGGTATGCTTCTATTCTGGCAGAAATCAACAGGCAATGCCCATTTTACGAACATGAAAATGCCAGAATTTTGTTTGCTGTTTCCTATCCCTAATGTAGATTTTAGAGAATTTCACTGCCAAAAACATAGATGGAAGCCTTATCCTAATCTTATACCTAACAAGACATAAACTTGCAATGTTATCCCATCCAAAATTTATACCCAATTCCCAATTCTGTTCATTTCTTGGCCTATAATATAAAACACTGCTATCTTTGACATGCTTGACATGTTTATCCATACATTAACCTCACATTCTGGGTTACCATATCATACTGAATTATAAAATATCCACCTAGTGACTGCATTATCTAAAAGGCTAGCAGACAGTTGAGTAGTTTGAATTCAGTGTGCTCTGCCAACACGGCCATCATAAATGCCACAAGAACTAGTATGTATAAAAGAATTTCAACTGCCTAGGCTGCCTGAGATGGTTGGGCTCATCCTAGGATCACCTGCTCCCAGCTGGAATCTCCATTGCAGATTCTTCTCTGGCAACAGAGTGGCTTTCCAGATCCTGTGAACTCCTCCCTCAGAATTCCATTATCCATGATGACTCAGGTTTTCAATTCCAACACAAGGTATCTGAATAAGGAATGCTGCGACAGAGGTTGGGATCCCTTATTTTACAGTATATAATGAATTAGTTACCATATCCCAATTCTGAAGCTTTGCTTATCTGGGCCAAAGCTGTCTACTCTGAGAAACATCCTCCTGAATAACTTGCAGAAAACTGCAGCCCTCCCACAAAGTATGAAAAACATATGAAGAACAGTTGCAGGAACTGGGTATGGCTGGTCTAGTGAAAAGAAGGACTAGGGGGGGGCATGATAGCAGTAATCCAGTATTTGGGGGGCTGCCACAAAGAGAGGGTCAAGCTATTTTCCAAAGCAGCAGAAGGTAAGACAAGAAACCATGGATTGAAACAGGAGAGAAGCAACCTGGAATTAAGGAGAAACTTCCTAACAGTGACAACAATTACCAATGGAACAGCTTGTCTTCAGAAGCTGTGGGTGCTTCATCACTGGACAACCACTTCTCTGAAATGGTATAGGGTCTCTTGCTTGAGCAGGGGGTTGGCTTGGAAGATCTACAAGGTCCCTTCCAGCTCTATTCTGATTGAAGGTATATGGCCTTGTATTGAATGTGGACATTCTCCAGGACTGCCTGGAATGGAGGCAAAATGGGAGATATGTTGACTGGATCAGGGAACAACTTAATCCTTCCAAGTCCTATCTGACCATGAATATCTCCTCCAACTTTCTTTTTTGGCTTAGCAGAAGCCTGTCTCATATCTAAGCCAGCCAGCAAGGAAAGGAATCTGAGGAGTAAACTATGAACTTCCCCTGAGCTGTAGATGGATGTATCTGCCTTGAATAACCTTAGTCCTTATAAATAGAATCCACCAAAGACTGTTTTGGTAAGTAAGACATTCCTGACCTGTTCTGCCAGCCTTCAAAAGACTGCTCCTGGCCCCTGCGGGCAGATGTAACTATGTTTGGCTCCTCTTTCTCAGTGAGTCACTTTGTGATTAACTGGAAGAATTCTTGGGCACGTGCAGATGCCAGGCCTGCGTTGTTAGAGGATTGCACTCAGGATTAGTTGGTATACAAACATATTTTCAGTCCCCACCTATGCCCTGAAGAAAGTCTTTCAAGTACAAAAGCTGACCCACTTCAAGAAAAGGGAAGTTTGGCACCCATTCAGTTACTAGTTGATGATTGCTGCTCTTGCAAAATTCCTATTTGAGAACAGAGTCATCCTCAAAAGAATCAATATTGAATGACAGCCCTCCAACAAAAAGCACACTAACATCACAAATCTACAAATGTGATCTGTGTGAGTTGTCAATACAATGGTACCTCCGCACTCATCGTGAATTGGTTCTGGGAGGTGCCATGAATACCAAAAAGGATGAGTATGAAACAATTTTTTCCCATAAGAAATAATGTAATGAGTCACAAGGCCGTTGACATCAGCAGGTTCTAGCTTGTGTGTTGAATACCAAACAAACAATGAGTATCAGGACAAAACTTTGTGTCAAAATGTGTTGAGTACCAAATTCAATGAGTTTCAAAGCAGTAGATTACCAAGGTACCACTGTAGTTGGCAAAGGACTTGAGTTCCATGTCAATGTGAAACCAGAAATTAGAATGGACCCCCTGGGATGTCAAAGAGCTTAAAAAGGCTACATATTGTTGCAGAGAAGAGCAAGTGATTGGAAAAATTAAAATTTCTGCATCTTAGGAATAAAGGATTATGTCCCATTATTCAGCTGGTTCATACATCATGTCAGACCATGGCTTGCTTAACTGTGTTACTTAATCACCAAGTGACTGGATTCATACACTTAAGTCAAAACCAGACAAACCAAAATATGGCTTAGCACAATGTACAAACTGGGTCACTGAGTGAAATCGCTTGCTCAATACTGTCAGCTCAGCACGCAATACTGTTGCAGGGAACTCCAAAACTTCTGGGAACAGTTTTTTTTTCCCAACCCTCCCTGGTGTTGGAAGGATTGGCTTCCAGGAAGAAAGCTTCCTCCAGTAAAACTAGTGCGCTACCAGCAAGCCATGAACACTCTCTCACAAACAACTGCCCTTTGCAGTGGATCAACTAAGATACAAGATAGAACGCTGCAGATATCAAATCTCCGCTCAGAAATAGGCTGAGTCCTCACATCTGTCCCTACCTCCTGTTTTGGGCCAGCAGCTTAGTAATTCCTATTGCCATCATCTCTGTCTCCAGGGACCCCTTGCATTTGAGAGAGACAAGGTTCTCCCCAACAGTACTTTAAACAATATACACAATCTGGGTTGGGGAGATAGGAGATGGAGCACCAGGAGGTCGTTGCATTCTAATGCTTTAAAAATTTCCCCATATGGAACTGAAAAAGCAACTTTAAGATATATGAGCTTCAGTTCCCAGAATTCCCCAGCAAAAGCATGTTGGATGGAGAATTCTGGGAGTTGGTCCACATATATTAAAGTTACCAAGGTTGGGCAACACTGATCCGAGGGATCATTTATCTGGAGAGAGATAAATGCACTGTACTGTGAAAAGACAGCAGAGGTGAGAACTTCTCTCCCAGTTCTCCTGCACATTTCAAAATTTTGCAGCAAATTTAATAACAATAGCACTTAAGACTTATATATTGCTTCACAGTGTTTTACATCCCTCTCTAAGTAGTTTACAGCCAGCATATTGCCCCCAATAACCTGGGTCCTCATTTTACCGACTTCAGAAGGCTGGAAGGATGAAATTTAAGAAACTGCAAGGAAGACATCATTACATGGAAGTTAATACAATCTAGGTTTGCACACAATCTACATTAAACCAACAGATACACATATGAGTAACAAAATTAAGTGAAAATAGAATGTTTTATTCTTTGCAATAATATACAAATCTCCAGCAGCAAAAGATAAATGTCACCTGCACAAAACACATACACATACTTATTCTGCGTTTACCATCTTTTGTATCTATTGTGTTCTGCTTCTGAAAAGTCAGCACCCAAGTTGCTTTGCAGATTCAATGAAGCTATGGCTCCTTAAAATCCTGCTTAAATCACCCTCTTGCTGCAGAAATTTAATCAAAATCTATCTTCAATGCAGTAAGGACCAGAAACCTGCCTTTTTAAAACAGCAGAATACTTAATTCTGCCCAGGCATTCCTTTCTCCCTTTTCTTTTTTCCATGCTGGCTGGGGAATTCTGGGAATTGAAGTCCACCCATCTTCAAGTTGTCAAGGTTGAGAAACACTGTTCTGAATGGTTTGGACTAGATTCTCAGAATGTCTGAACTCAGCTTATGGGAGTTACAATCCACATCTACTGCAGGGCATCAGATCATTTGCCTCTGATATATCAAAAAGTGTGTGTTGGGGGGGTGTTAGACTAGCCCAGTAATCTAGTTTATCTGAAAATAGTGACTTTCCTTGCCTCAACGCTTTCCGGTTTTGCTTTTCACTATGGACTGCAAACTCTTCTCAAATCGCACTGACCCCACCTAACCTCTCCCGCATCCATACAAAAGGCGGCTGTAGGGAGCCTTTTCCCCCCATTCTTCTAGCCGAGGATAACACAAAAACAAGAAGCCACTTTCCAGAATCATCCATCAAACATCGCTTGGTTTGTTTACTGAGAAGCACAAATGCAGCGGCACCCATGTGACCGCTTCATTGTACACAAATTAAACCCATTTTGAACAGCGATTCTCCCCACCACCACCACCCCCAGCCCCGGTCCCTCGCCCAGTCCCAGTAATGAAAGATCCGCATTCTCCAATAATTTGTATTGCACCAATAAATCCCCCCTTTCTTTGTATTGCATAAATCTCCAATTGGCTGTTTGTAACTCCCTTTTCCTCTTCCAAAACCATTTCAGTATCAACAGAAACTATGATTCCGACTCCTCTCCCTTCGCGTACTGAGGTTTTGGGATTGGGGGGGGGGGAGAAATGCACAGCGAAAGCCCTTTTTTGATCCCGTTTCCAAAGACGTTCGCGACCCAAGACAGGCTAACAAGCTAAACAGAATGCAAAAGAATGCATTTCCTGGTGGTGGTTGTTGTTGTTTAAAAAGCAAAAATGAATTAAACCCCAGACTTAGACGCTCCTTCCGGTACTGTAGTGAGCTACGGTATAGTGGGCAAGCTAGGAAGGAGTGGAAAACGTTCAAAAAAAAAAAAAAATCGGCCGTGATGGCACGAAAATACAAAACACCATTCAACAACGCAGCGAGCTTCTTGGCTACTTCATTTCCTCGTTCGACCTCCTTTTGGTTCGCGCCCACCAACCCCACTTGCAAAGGACTGAAATCCGGAGCGGGAGTGGGGGGGTGGGGGGGGGAGAGAGGAGAATAAAAATTGCAGCAAAAAAACAGAGGCTTACCGGAATTATTATCCATGCTGGGTCTCTCTCGCCGTCCTCCTGTTATTAATGCAAACCTGGTTCTTGGGTTGCAAAAAAAAAAATAAAAAAGGGTGGTGGTGGTAGGCAATCGCCTTGAGGAAGGCAATGAAGAGTTGCGCGTTGGGTTCGCTTGCTCGCTTTCGTAGGAAGGACTGGGCTCTCCCAAATGAGCAAAAATAACTAGAAAGGGGGCGATCGGTAGCAAGCCGGCTGTGCGCGGTGAGGGAATCCTCTCCACCGACCCCCCTCTTCTCCTGCCGGCGTGTGTATATGTGAGAGAGGAGAGAGAGAGAGGAGAGAGAAAGAGCGCGCGCGCGTGCTTGCCGACTCCTGAGCCACCGAGCTCTGCAAAATGGTTTGTGCTTCCAGGAGGCAGCGTCGTGTTCTCGATTGCGACTTCCACGTGCTTTCTGAAGCAAGGCTCGGCCAAAAGGCTCGGAAAGCGAGTCGCTCCCCTCCCCAACCCAGTTCCCTTAATTCGAGGCTATGTGGGTGAGCTTTCCTGCTGCGGCTGGTTTATTTTATTTTTTTTTTTTTTTTTGCTTGTTCAACTCCAGAAAACGCTCTTGTTTTCTCGCCAGGCAGGGCGCGGGGGAGTTAGGATCTGGCGTAGCTCCGCGGCTGGCTCATGTGTAGCCTGCATGTGACAGAATCAAAGGCTTGCCCCACTGACACACATTCGGGCAGCCCAAGCGATGACATCAGCTCCGCGGCTGCACATGGGCAGGAGGCGGGGCGGGAGGAGGGAACACAGTGGAGCTGTGGCTGCGCGCGTTGGGTCCCCCCCCCCTGCTTGGGATAGCGAAGGGATGGGGAAGAAATTCACATACGCACCTGGCCTGGCACTGTCCCAGGTGGGACGTAGTCAAACGGTAGGGCTCAAGCTTTTGTCAAGGTAGAAAATGGACCAGGTATTTCGCTGCGAAGCAGGAGCTCCAGCGAGGACAAGGAAAAAAACGTGCAAAGCTTGAGACGCACCGGTTTGCGACTTCTGCTAAGTGTGTGTAGGGGCGCTGCAAAAAAGCAAAGCTGTGCCTCTTTTATTACCTCACAGAGGTTTTGGGTTTGCCCCCTTCCTCAGTGGGAGGAGACATAGCTTTCTACAGCACTTTGTTGTAAACCACCTGGAGACTTAATGAGAGTTGAGAGGCCTACAAGTTTAATAAATTATTACTTTATTATGGTTGGTCACACAGTCAGCCAGATGTTTAGACTCGATTTGACATTTTTATCATCCAATAGAATCCCTCCCAAGGACTTGGGACGGGCAGATGTTTTATTTGGAAGAAAGCTACACATGTTGACTTTGTTATGGTACAGCTGTTTGGTGTGCCTTTGTGCATATGTTAGGAAAAGAGAGATAACACTCCTCTATAATCTGCAAGTTTTGCCCTATGGACATGATTTAGCAAAATTATGGAAAAAGAGTTGTACTGTCTCTGCTAAACATGATTTGAGATTATTTTTCAGAGAAGGGTTTAATTAGGCTATAGATGTATAAACTTACCTGAATGTATGCTTCACTTCACCTAACTAGACTCACTTTTGAGAAGACACATGAAGAATTTAAGGGGAATTCCAGGATTAAGAGAATTCCTTAATTTTCTTAATTTCTCTAGGATTAAGGATGGATACCAACAGCTAAACCACTACAGGAACATCTATTAAAGGTGAACTGATGCACAAGAGAAATTAAAGTCACTCCTACACTTGCTCACTGCAACCTGAAATACTCTTGAAAGATATATGTATGCCCTAGTTTTGCTAACATGATGGGAAATGGGAAACTTTCATCCTAATTTCTAAATCCTAGTCCAGAATCCCCGTAACCACTAATAAAAATCTGCCTAATCTTTCCTTTCAGGTTTGGAAAAAGAAAAGATATTCCAAAAAAGGTTTGTTTTTGCCTCTGATCCCACTGTTCCTTTGCTTCTCTCCTATCTATCATTCGGCTGTAATACATTACACCTGAGGGAAGGGGCCTTCAGCAAAAAACAATGTTTCCTATTATAATGAAAGGGAGATTGAAGACTGGCCATTTTAAGAGCCCATGGAGCTTATTCCAAAGGAACCAGAGCATCTTTAAATGTTTTAATGCTCGGAATGGCAAGCATTTCTCCACATAATCACTAGGAATAGAATGTAATGTTTCCTGTTAGTGAAATAAACTTGCTTTACATAAAAATAGCCAGAGAGAGACTGACTGTATGCATATGTGTATGTATATATGTAGTCCTCAACTTATGACAATTGGGACCAGGATTTCCGTTGCTAAGGTGGTTGTTAAGTGAGTTGCACTCAATTTTTTGCCATGGTTATTAAGTAAATCACTGCAGTTGTTAAGTGAATCATGTCACTAAGCAAATCTGGCTTTCCCTATTGATTCTGCTTGTTGGAAGTTGGCTGGGAAGGTCATAAATGGCAATCACATGACCCTGGGATGTTGCAACCATCATAAATGCATACCAGTTGCCAAGCATCCAACTGGCAATCACATGACCATGAGGATGCTGCAACATTCATTATGTGCAAGGACTAGTTTTAATCATTTTTTTTCCGTACAATTGTAACTTCAAATGGTTGCTAAGCGAATGGTTATAAATCAAGGACCACTTTTATATATAAAAATTTATATTGAAAAATATAAAAATGTGTTTCTCATGAGCAGACAGACTACAGGAAGTAGGCTAGCTCCATTTTTTTAGTCAACAGTACTCTCCAAGATCATGCTACTGAAATTCAGTGGTTGAACACTGATTTTCAGCAGTGCAATTGTTCTTTTAATTAAATCAGGCCTTAAATAAGCCTCTGTGAAGTTTAACATACTTATTTGATCTTATTTCCACCCAAAAGCTGAAAATGTCAATCCGTTCACTCTAAGGACATTGTCACATCTTCCTGCGGTCCTTGAGACTGCTCTCCTAGTTTTGTTTTGTTTTTTAATCATGGTCTGGGCCACAAAAAAGATTATACATTCTCTGTAGTCCTATGTGCTGTTCTGCCAGTAAGCATTGCCATACTTATGGGAAACCCCCAAATCTATACAGTAGAACAGAAATTGAGCAGCATAGGCAAACCTTCTCATCAGGTAGCAGGATATTTGTTTGTCTCCCTTTCTATTTATTTATGCATACAATTTATATGGCTACTGCTCTTACAGGAATGAGTCTGGGAGATGAACAAAAGACTAAAACCAAGAAAAACCAAACATCGTGATTAATTAAAAAAATAAGTTCAAAACTACCAATACATAGGGTGTCTCGAAGAGCATTCAGAAGCTGTAATTAATCCAGAATATAGCAGTGGGGGCAGTTGGAGCATTTCATGATACGCTCATAAAATGTGGCATGAGCCTTGGTGGCGCAGTGGTTAGAATGCAGTATTGCAAGCTAATTTTGCTGATTGCCGACTGCCAGCAGTTTGGCAGTTCGATCCTCACTGGTTCAAGGTTGACTCAGCCTTCCATCCTTCCAAGGTCAGTAAAATGAGGACCCAGATTGTTGGGGGCAAATATGCTGGCTCTGTAAACTGCTTAGAGAGGGCTGTAAAGCACTGTGAAGCGGTATAAAAGTCTAAGTGTTATTGCTATTCCATGAGCCACTTGACTTCTAGTGATCTTCTGAGTGCAGTTCAAGATGTTGGTTATCATCTACAAAACAAGATATGCCTGAGATTTAAAAAAGAAAATCATTCCATTCTATAAGCAATAAAAAGACATCAGCCAAACAATGAAGCCAACAGTTTATTTAGCATTCCAATCCAAGTGCCTGAAAGAACAACCAGAACAACCAAATTTTTAACACTGTACAAAAGGACAACAGGACAGGGCTGTCCAAAATTCAAGGGGGTGTTGTTCCAACAGGGCATGTCATGACAGACATGACTCCTGCATGCTGCTTAATTGAAGGACTGCCAAGCGTGCCCACCTGATTGGCTCGGGTGGGGCAAGCTGAAACAGAGACTAGCAGTTTCACAAATAACCTGATCCTGTGCCTTGGATTTTGTAGATACCATAATAACCAACATCTTGTTTTGAATTCAGAAGATCGCTAGAAGCCAGCTTGGCTTATGGAGTAATGGTGTTATATCAGTATCATGAAATGCCCCAAACTACCTACACTGCTACATGCTGGATTAATTACAGCTTCTGAATGCTCTTCAACAACACCCTATATACAGTATATTATAGTAATTCAAACAGGAGGTGAGAAGTGTAAATTACAGTGAACTGGAGCATCCTGATCGAGAAAGGGACACAATAGATGCACAACATGAACCTGGGCAAAGGTTCTCCTAGCCACAGCTGCCACCTGCTGTAAAATGTAAATCCAAGGGACAGCACTCCATCAGGTCCTTCAACTACTGACCACTGCATCTTATTAAAAGATAAGGCCACTAATTCCACTGCAACACAGAACATCTACAATAAAATCATTACTAAAAATACAAAACCATAGGCATCAGGAGAAAGGTTATTCATTCTGTACACAATGCAACCCCAGGATCCACCACCCGGTTTAACCTAAGGACTGTGGGAAGAGCCAGATATAAGGGCTCTCTTAATCATGGTCAGAATAGGGTCAGAGCAATCTCATCAGGAAAATTGTTCCAGAGAGCAAGCCTGTCACAGATAAGGCATGCTTCTTAGATCTCATTAGGGGACACAGGTTAATGGATGGGACTTGGAGCATGCTCACTCTGCCAAATCAGATGGGATGAGCAGAAACTATGGAAGGTGCTTTCTTAGATCTTAGCAGCCTGATACCATTATGGGCTATTTAGTTTATAATTGCTACCTTGAATTACTCAAATAGGAAATACTGTAACTGGTAATCAGTACAGCTCATGAAGCAAATCTGTTACATGGGTCATCAGCGGTCCCCAACCTTTATGGTTTGGCAGCCCTGCAGGGGGAGGGAGAGGGGAACCAGCCTGCTGCTTGCACAAGTCAAGCTGCGTATGCATGCGCGTGCGCACCAACCTGCCACTTGCGCAAGTCAAGCTGCACATAGCACGCACATACACCAGCCAGCCGGTCAATCAATCCAGTTCCGAACAGGCCACAGCCCGGAAGTGAGCTGTGGTCCAGGGGTTGGGGACCGTTACCTATAATTGTCTGTGTGAGCGCAGTCTGGATCAACTGTGGCTTCCAAGTGGTTTTCAAGGGTAGCCCCATGTAGAGTATATTTATTTTATTTATATATCATATTTAAGAAACATCCATCTCCCTCTCAGAGGGATTCTGGGCAGGGTACAATATTGCAGTAGTCCAGGAATGAGGTTTGTCAAAACATGAGTGATTATCTGAAGGATTCCTCGGTTCAGGAAAGAGCACAATTGGCACACAACATGGATTTGTGCAAAGACCCTTTTAGCTTCAACTGCTACCTGCTCCTGTAGCAAAAGCAGTAAATCTAAAAAGACCTTCACAGTGTGTACTCGTCCTGAAGAGGAAAGTGCAAACCCATTCGTGACTAATATGAAAAATCACAAGTCCCACGGATTGTAAAAACCCACAACCACTCAGTTTTTGTTAAGGTTGAACCTGAGTCTGTTTTTCCCTATCCAGGCTTCCATAGCCTCTGGATACTTAAGATCATGACATCATCACCTAATCAGCCTGGAGTTGAGATGTACAATTTGGTATCATCATCATCCTAACCGACCACAAATTGATGGATGACCTCATCCAGTGGCTTCATATAGAAGCTAAACAGAACAGAGAGCCCTGAAATATCCCACAAATTAGGGGCTTCAGATAATGCTTGAGCAATGGGAAAACATGTAGACTAAAGATTTAAATTTTACATTAAATTATAATTTAAAAGAAAAAAATTCTAAGATGATAACTTTTCATTTAGGCTTAATGGATAAAGAACTTGGGGGAAAAATTGGAACTTTGATGTTATATGTGCTGTTAGCAGCAAGAATGTTCTATGCACAAAAATGGAAGGATACTATGATTCCCACAATGGACGAATGGCTGCAAAAGATGGTGCAGTTAGCAGAGATGGATAAATTGACTGCTTTGATTAAAGAAAAAACTACAATTAATTTTGTTTCTGCTTGGAAAGCGCTTTTAGACTTGAGTTAGGAAAAAAAAGAAACTTTGATTTTGGGTTTTGCTGATTAGATAGGTTTGTTGTGATAGAAATGGCTAATATGTATTATTATATAAAAGTAAATAGTTGATGTTTTATATCATTACCTTATTCTACTATGTGAAAGAGAGTTGGAAGTCAATGCTTTTTTCTTTTCTCTTTTACCCTACACTTTTTTCTTTCCCTTTCTATTCACTATTTTCAAACTATCTTTATTTTTCTTTGTATTTCTGTATTTTATATTTTGATAAACTAATAAAAATATTTAACCGTAAAAGTTAGGGGTCTCAGACTTGATTGCTTCTTCTCTGTCAATACCAACTGAACCTAATGATAGAGAAAGGAGGAGAATCATTGCTACACCATGATGTCCATACTCCTAATTCCCTCAAATAGGACGTGTCACGCTGGATGGTGTTGAAGACCACTGAAAGATCAAGTAGAATCAGAATATTGCACTACTTCTTCCTGGCTCTGCCAAACATCATTAATAAGCTCAACCAATGTTCTCCCAATACCATGTCTTAACTTAAAATCTGACTGAAAGGAGACTAGCTAATCAGTATCCTCCAAAACTTGTTTCTGCAGTCCAGCCATCTTCTCAACCATCTTCCATAAAATACGAAGGCTGAAGACCTGAAAATTGTCCAATATAGTTGAGTCCAGCCAAGGCTCCTGGAAGAGGGATGTGGCACTACCTCCTTCAAGACAACGGGAAACACCCTTTCCCTCAACAAAGCAGTTATTACCCTACTACGTGTCACATCCCAGGCAACCTTCACCAACAAGGAACAACATGGATCTAATAAACAGGTGACTGAGTTAACAGACTTGAGGATCCTGTCCACCTTCTCAGGAGTTACTGCCACAATTGTCTCCAGGCTATTCCTTCTGAATTCTCCAGGGGATTCCCTTATGTTCAAGAGACAAGCATTGAATATCGCTCAATTCTTCCTGAGGTCTCTGAAACAAAATCATTTTGGGGTGTTTTCAGACAAGGTTAACAAGGAATTTTTGTGAATGTTTCCAGGAATTCCAATCTTATTAAACAAAGACCATTATAGAGAGAAAGAAAAATATCTCCATGATATATTTTGACAGGGATAGTACTAGAAGACCTCTTTGTTCTCTCCAAGCCACTATTAATATTCGTGCACACCTAGAGAACCAGTTAGCTTTTCTAGGGGTGAAACGGTGTGAGCCAGAAGTAATATATATCTAGGGCACAGAGAAAGACCCTGCTGAATATGAAACTAGGACAACAGCTATTAATAGGACTCCTTTTCTACTTTGAAAAACTGGGACAGTGCAGTGCACTCTTGACACATTGCCAGAACAAAAGATTACAGAGTAAGGCAATGTGCATATCCACATTTAGTGACTTGGAAGGTGACTTCTTGTCCTCAGCTAGGGGGACAGACCTAGTTGACCTTAACTGATCTTGAAAAGCAAAGACCTGGTTAGAACGTGGATGGGAAATTACCAGAGAAACCTAGGGCCAAAGATTAGGTTAGATTTTTTAAAAAAAATCATGAAAGAAAGCAGTGACAATCTACTTTCTTGATACTATTGCAGGGGAAACAATATGGACAGGTCCACGAAGTTACCATGATTCAAGCCTGAATTAAGAGAAGGTTTACTGATTCTTCTATGCTGTTTGTTTTGCACTGGAGATCTTTGGATCAAAAGCTGCACCGTAGAAGCACCAATAACTTGCGTAGCTGAACATGCTGTTTGCAATGTCTGTGCTTTCCCCCCAAAGACACTATGCAGTCTGTCATAACAGCCACAGGAATAGCAACATAAGGCAAGATGTTTTAGCAAAAGTTTTTTTTCTAATCTGAGTACTCTTCAGATCCCTGGAAGCTTTTCTACACAAGTTGCATTGAAATGAGTAAAAGATATACAGCAAAGAAATCCTGTTAATTTCAAACGTTGGTGGGGGGGGTCACAAGCAGTGGTAAAGGCTGCTAGTTTCATGGCTCTTAAAGGAGATTTGGCAAAGTAATGAGGGATAGATCTTTCTCTGCCAACTTGTCATGCAAGCCATATGCCAAACTTCCAAAGAAATGTGCATCCCTACAGGAAACGGGCATCACCTTCCTTCCCTGATGCAGGTTTCCTCCTGTGGCATCTGTCTACTCTCAGGGAAAACAAGTTGCTGAACAATTTGGACCTTTTCATCTGATTTGGCAGGGCTTCTCTTATGTCCTAGACCTAGCTTGGCTTTTACTGGATCTGATAGGAGCATGCAATTGCTTCTAATACAGTAATAGAATTACTCATCCCCAGAGAAGACTATTACTTGTGCCTCTGCATAAGTCTCTCCTCTGGGCATACCTTCTTCCCATCAACAGGCATGGTTGTATCAAAGAGAAAATGGGCTTTACCACACAAACCTGTTCAGGTCTTCTATCATTGGCAGCAACTAACTCTCCATGAGTTCAAGATATTCAGTTCCAGAACAGTGACTCAGAAACATGATGTCTGATTACAAGAACTCATCAAGTTCTGGTAAACACCTGAACTTGTGTCTGATTTTAATTCAGGCTTGGAAAACATTATTTACACCAACCGTTTCCAGTCTTTCTCTTATATCAACTACTACATTATAATTAAAGCTTGAGAGACCATCCCGTAAGCTTGGTCCAAGCAGTGAGGTATTTCCAGTATCTGGAACACATCCAGATAATATCTGTAGGACATAGAACAGAATTATTATATTTTTCTTTTACAGAATTACAGGTAGTCCTCAACTTAGGATCACAATTGAGCCCAAAATTTCTGTTGCTAAACAAGACAGTTGTTAAGTGAGCTTTGCCCCATTCTATGACCTTTCTTGCCACAATTGTTAAGTGAATCACTGCAGTTGTTAAGTTAGTAGCATGATTGTGAAGTGAATCTGGCTTCCCCATTGATTTTGCTTGTCAGAAGATTGTAAAAGTGGATCACGTAATCCCAGGACGCTGCAATCGTCTTAAATATGAACTAGTTGTCAAGTGTCTGAATTTTAATCACATGACCATGGGGATGCTGCAACAGTCATAAGTGTGAAAAATAGTCATGAGTCACTTTTTCAGCGTGTTGTAACTTTGAATGATCACTAAACAAATTGTAAGTCGAGAACTAATAATAGAAGTCTCAAATCCAACTTGATTTCTAGTGAATTCATATAACTATGTGGCATATAACTATTTTCTTGACAACATACTGTAGAAGTGATTCATTTTCTTCTTATGCATTTTTGTACTGGCCAAACTCTAATGCAGGACAAAATCTAATGAGATGTTGATGTACCACCTAAAATTTTGCAAGATTTCGAACATTTTGTGAGTTTTGAAACAAGAATAGTCAGATTTAGTGACTGTGACTTCTGTTGTTTCTTTTAAGTGCCTTCCTCTTTAGGAATCACCTCCCATACCCCTTACACATCCTACAGTAGTTCCAGATCCCAGGGTGGGAAACTTTGTTCTCTAGGAACTTGTATTATTTAAGGCCTCTCCAAAAAGCATCCCCCACAGCCTTCCTTTGTCTTGGTGCATGGCATCTTCACCTCCTCCCCACATGCTTTCCTAATATTCCCTACTGCAGCCATCCTATTCATTCATTCAGAAAAGAATTTTGCTTTCTGGAAAGAAACACGACCACTGCAAAGGATCTTGGAGGAAAGAGAACGAGAAGGGTTTGAAATATGGATAATGGCAATCTCTGAGTGAGCCCAGCCTCTGTTGCTCTGTTGTTTGTGGCAGTTTGCAGAAACTGCACTTCGCACCAACATGGTCCAGAAATCTTGCCTTCCCACCCTCTTCAGGTGACCCAGATTCCAGCAGTGAAACTCTTCATTTTGTACTAAATAAAAGGAAGGCAGAGTTTTTTCAGATACAAACAAAAGAGACTGTTAGGCAGCGAGAAGAGACTCTTCCTTGATTTTTTTTTTCAAGCAAACCGTCATCGTTGGGACAAAAGACCCACTTGTCTCAAAGATGCCAAGAACATAATGACAAGGGGAAGATCATTCAGGCCTTATTCCTCTCACAGAGAGGGCACAGCTTGCTTCCCTGGCCTTTCCAATAGGAACGCTCTGCTCCAATTCTTGCTTTCGTCTCTCCCTTCCCCTCATTTTTCCTTCTGCATTCTGTCTGGTTCTAAGCCTGGACATGCACTTTGTTTTAGGATTACTTAGATATGTACAGAATCCACCTTCTTTCCTGGCAGCCTAAGACAACAGAGAGAGCACTCCCTTCTCTATTTTTTTTCCACAATAACTCTGTGAGGAAGGTTGGTCTAAAAGTGTAAATATCCCAAAGACACTGAGGGATCTTCCAGGTGCCGACATTCCTATACAGCAGTGGTTCTCAACCTGTGGGTCAGGACCCCATTTGGGGTCGATCGACCATTTCATGGGGGTTGCCAAGCAAGGCTGTCCGCCATTTTTTTTTGTCCATTTTTTTTGTCCGCCATTTTTTTCCCCTTTTCCGGCGGGTGCCTTACCTCCCTTGGGCTGGGCCAGCTGGTGGTTGGCCTGCTCCGTCTCTGCCGCTTGCCAGCTATGCCTCGGCCGGCGCAGGGGGCGGAACCACGCATGCGCGGTACTCCCGGGTAGGGAAAGTCCTCGACTTACGACCGGTTGGGTAGTCCTCGACTTACAACCGGTTTAGTCCTCGACTTATGACTGGTTTAGTCCTCAACTTACGACCGGTTGGGGTCGCGGCATTAAAAAGGTTGAGAACCACTGCTATACAGATAGCCCTCGACTTACAACCACTCATTTAGTGACTGTTCGAAGTCACAACGGCACTGAAAAAAGTTGACTTATGACCATTTTTCATGCTTAACGACTGTTGCGGCATCCTCATAGTCACATGATCAAAACTCAAGATGCTTAGCAACTGATTCATATATATGATGATTGCAGTGTCCCAGGGCCATGTGAACACCTTTTGAATTCTTCTGGCAAACAAAGTCAATAGAGAAGCCAGATTCAGTTAACAACTATATTAACAACTGCAGTGATTCACTTAACAACTGTAGCAAGAAAGGTCGTAAAATGTGACAAAAGTCACTTAACAAGCATCCTGCTTAGCAACATAAATTTGGGGCTCAATTGTGGTCATACAATAAGTCAAGGACTATCTCTACAGTACTAGTCAAGGACTGAGCTTACTAGTTATTAATTGCTCCCCTCTGTTCCACCTCACATTATTTCCCCATGCCTGCAATCCATTAGCTGGACTCTTTGTGGACACAGATTTAGCACTCTTTCAGAAGAGCATTAGATCCATGTACAGAGTCAGCCTGACAAAGAAGACACAGATGCAGTGCTTGGCCGCATCCGCAACTTGTTGGTTGGGCAACTTGGCAAGTGACTAAATATGCTGCTCCAAGCATCCACCCACACTTGCCCAACCCTTCCCCACCCCACATTAGGGAAAATGATTGCTGGTGGTTTTTTTTGCCATGAGGCAAACTTCATGGGAGGGGAAACAAATGTGGGACAGCCCACCTATCATTTTGCCTAACATTGGTCCTGCATTAAAACAGAAACACAGCACCAATCGCCAGTCTCATTACTGTGGATAGATAGGGTACAGCAATCAGAGCAGCAAATGTTTTTGCCTGCATATTTTTCTTGTAAATCAAGGACTGGAGATAGTATTATAATGCAACCGTTTGGTTGCACTCTGTCTGCAAACTCCATCTTGGAATGTAGAACACCGGGCCTAAATTTTGAACTGTTTCCCATAACCTGTTTTGGGGGTTACCTCACCTGATGCACGTTTGTGGAGACCTCGATATTGCACATCCTTCTGTAGTATTTTGATGGGTCCTGATAGAGATTTTGCTCAGTGGTCTATTGTGTATTTTCATTTCACTGGTGGTGTTTTTAACAACAGTATACATTATATATGTTCACAACATTAAATAATAATTGTCATGCTACAATGTAAGACTGTGGGCACATTTGAGAATAAATGCCATTCTCAAATATAGTGGGACTTGTTTCAAAGTTTGAATATCACTGCATAGTTTCTACTTGGGAATAAAGTTACTGGAAATCAGTAACGATGCAAAGAGTTGGACTGCAAAAACACTACCTGTAGTTTCCTCCAATAGAGATGCACGGCACACGGAAAAGCATTGCTTTGTAAAGTATGTGGTCTGTTTCCTAACTCATACTAAGTAGATTCAAATGAGTGGTAAAAGAGAAACTGCCTCCGGAATCATCTAAATGCAATAGGGCAGATGATGATGATGATGATGATAATAATAATAATAATAAAGTTGGAAGGGACCTTGGAGGTCATCTAGTCCAACCCCCTGCTCAGGCAGGAATCCCTATACCATTTCAGACAAATGGCTGTGCAATCTCTTCTTAAAAACTTCTAGTGTTGGAGCATTCACCGCTTCTGGAGGGAAGTTGTTCCACTGGTTAATTGTTCTAACTATCAGGAAGTTTCTCCTTAGTTCTAGGTTGCTTCTCTCTTCAACAACAGCACTGTTCTATAGGTATTCTTGGAGATAGATTGGCCTCATGCAATACCTATGCTCAGCACCAGAGATCCAACAGAATAACACAGCCCTCCCTTTTTAACAAATTGTATATTTCCACCTTCTACCCTTCTTTCCTTTGGAATGAAGACTAGATTTATTTAGATCCAAATCTTGCCAGCAAGGCTCTATCATAAGACTCATTTTCAAGGACAGGCTGACATCATAGACATAGAATCTAGTTCCCCACATCTACACGGTAGACTTCCCATCCAAACAGAGCTTTCCAATTGAGAACAGTAGTGCTGTGTTTTGCAAGGACTTGTGTTTGTTGCTCAGCTTCTGAACACAGGAAAGACTACAATAAGCAGATATTTACCAGGCTCTGTTATCAAGTCTGCGCATGTTGATTGCTTTAGTAAACAAGCCATCTATGGTTATCTAGTCAAGTGGAAAGAATTTTTTAAACAACCAGTTGCAGATGGTCACCTGTATGTCTCCACTGCCTTAGCAGCTTTCCTCATTCCTCAAATCAGGTAGGACTCCACTGCTGATCTGCCAAGTGATGTGCCGGTTAGCACATAATCAAAACTGCTTCTGAGCATGTAGTGAACAAATTCCCCTCATCGCTGAGTCAAACTATGAGTCAAACTAATCCGTGTGTTTGCACAGACATGTTGTGATCAATATATCCATAGGAATAACAAATAAACAAAATTTATTTCATTACATTGTAACTGCCCACTCCCAAAAAATCTCTTACAAAACCTAACACAGGTTAAAACAATTAAAAACAGAGAATAATACTGTAGTAAATAAAGGGATGCATCGCAGTGGTGGGATTCAAATATGTGAACAATTGGTTCTCTGTGTGGATGCCGCTTCCGGAAGCACATTCTAGGCCTGGGCAACAAAAAATTTAGCTACCGGTTCTGCCGAAGTGGTGCGAACTGGCTGAATCCCACCACTGGATGCATGGTTTCTGAGCAAAACTGGTTTTAAAGTCCCTATAGTATATGGAGCAAGCCAGGTTTAAGTTCAAGAAGCACGGGGTGTGTGTGTGTTTCTAGTACAGTATTGAGCAGATCTGAAGCCCAGCATTTGTCTTCCTTCTTCCTTCCTTTTCCTCGGTTTCCCATAACCTCCCAAGGGCAGAGCTGAAGATAAAAGATACACTACAGACTAGGCTGCTTTTAACTTCGGCTCGACTTCCTCAAGGAGGAGAGCGATTAATAGGAGAGATGTAATTACGCTCACGGGGATCTCTTTCTTCCCCCCCCCCCGCCCTTCTTCATTTGATCCCGTATGCAAGAGTCGCGACTTCCCAAACCCGGGTGAGCCTGCGATCGCACGTGGGGGAGCGCAAAGGCCACTTTTTCTGCAAGTCTGGGTCTACTTCTGCCCACCGGATTCAGGAAGGACGGACCGGCTAGGCAGGCGTAACTCTTGCAGCTGTTCCGGCCTTCTGGACTAACTTCAGGCAAATCGGGGCGATTATGCTAATTCCGCGAGAAGCTGTTGGCCCGGATCCGCCAGGGCGCCACGGGATTAAGGAGGCGAAGCCACATGCCGAAAGGGAGGGTGCAGCGTGACTTCTTTGCCGCACGTGGCTAGAGGACGGGGAAGCCCGGGAGTGGCACTCGGGGTTTGAATAGGATAAACCAGGGGTAGGCAACCTCGGCTCTTTTATGACTCATGGACTTCAACTCCCAGAATTCCTGAGCCAGCATAGCTGGCTCAGGAATTCTGGGAATTGAAGTCCATGAGTCATAAAAGAGCCGAGGTTATCTACCCCTGGGATAAACATTAAAGAGTTGTGTGTTCTGAAGGTAACCTAAATGTGCTTTTTGTCTTAGCGTCGTATGCAAACTATCCTAAAGGCCACTTTGTTATCCATATTCAGGCACAGAAATATTTCATCTTTTCTGTCCCTTTCCCTGAGTAACAGAATAACAGAGTTGGAAGGGATCTTGGGGGTCTTCTATCTAGCTCAGGGGTCTTCAAACTTGGCCCTTTTATGACTTGTGGACTTCAACTCCCAGAATTCCTCAGCCAACATGCCTGACTGAGGAATTCTGGGAGTTTAAGTCCACAAGTCATAAAAGGGTCAAGTTTGAAGACCCCTGAGCTAGCTTAACCCCCTGCTCAGGCAGGAAACCCTATGCCATTTCAGACAAATGGTTGTCCAATCTCTTCTTAAAAACTTCCAATGTTGGAGCATTCACAATTTCTGGAGGCAAGTCGTTAAAAAAAAACATTGCAACAGTACAGGTGATTATGATGGTGATGATGATGATGATATGCCAACAAGTTGGTATCAATTCCTAGCCCCCATGTAGACTGTCTCCAAGTGAATCTGTCCCCAGCTTGGTCCTTGAGATTTTCCAATCACTATGACTGAATCATCCACCTTGTTGCTGACCATATGTTCTTTAGTGCAGAATTCTCCAACCTTTCTGGCTTTGTGGACTGGTGAGGGGTAGGGAGAGGGAATAGTTCCACCCAAGGAGTGGGTAAGCATGCATGTGCAGCTCCATTTGCACAAGTGCACAAGTGTGCCTGCCGCTTGCACAAATGGAGCATGTGCATACACTCACGCTGCTTATGCAAGTGGGGATGAGCGAGTACGTGTGTGTGCTTGCCCGCCGCTTCAGGCAGTCCAGTTAAGGACAGCTCACGGCCTGGTAGTGGGCCGGGGGTTGGAGACCCCTGCTTTAGTGCATGGACATAATATATCTAGAACAAAGGTTCCTAACCTTGTGAGCACCAGGGACCGAGTCTGTGGAAAGTTTTTTTGTGGACTGGAGGGGGGCGTGCTTTCATGTACTGCCTGCATCCCGTGGATAAGGTTTTCCTTTTTTTGCGGATTGGTTTCTGGCATGCCACGGACCAGTGCAGATCCACGGACCGGGGGTTGGGGATCCCTGATCTAGAGGTCCCCTAGAAAATCTTTTTCCCCAGGCCACTGGCTAAATTGATCATCTGACTGCTCGTCTGAGTTCACACATGACACTAAACTACATTTGTTTAACCATGGTTTATTGGATAAACCACATTTCAGTATCTACAACATGAAAACCTGGTTTTATAAACCACAGGACTGTATTTATACCACATGCTATTTCAACTCCAAACCAGTAGAAGTGCAATGTGAGGAGTGAGGAAAACTGCACAGTGGGAAGCAGGCCTAGCTGTTCTCAAGTGGGTGGGTGCGGGGTATAGCCCATCTTCCCTCTTGGCATTCTAGGTAACAAGTTGGCAGCATTTTGCCTTGTGCTTAATTCCTGGACTTGTGGCTTCACTCTTCTAAATTCTATTGCCTGCCACATCCCAGAGAGGGGTCCTCTCCATGAAAGCCTGAAGGGAAAGGATTGGTTTCAGCTCACAGGCTACATAAGATGTTGGATTGTTGCTGCTTCTGCATAGGGGGAAAAAATAATAACTAGTTTGTAGCAACCAATCTGAATTGGCTATTTAGGACTCCTGGTTGCTAGGTTTACATATCATGCTAAACTTCAATGAGGTTTATTTGATTTTGGATTAGCATGTGATATAAATCCAGCCATTGTTATGAAACACATTAACAAAAGCATTGTAAAGTATGACGCATGAAAATAAGCTCTTATTAACTTCTATAGCCATTTGTTTTTATGTTATTTAACAGAGCTTTTCTCCTAGGAGGTTTTTCCCCTCCTCTGTTTTTTCCCCTCACAGGAGGATAGAGATTGTGACTGACCAAAAGTCACCCTGTGGACTTCCACCAGCATCACTCTTCCATTCTTTGTTCTGGTATAAAGACAGCAGATGAGCTTCTTGCCATTCAGATATGTTGACTCTAACTCTCATCATGCCTCAGAAATAATCTAGAATCCCATTTGATTGAGGCAGTGTATATATTTCATAAAGGTAGGAAGCCAGCTGGTTAGCTATAATGAGAAATAGAGCCCATCTGGAGGACACGGGAATGAGGAAAGGCTGTAACAAAGAGAATACTTCCACAATAACTAAGCTTGTCAAGTATCAAATGCTCCAAATATTTCATAAATAATCAGAGCAATTGATAAGAATTAAAATGGCCTTCAAGGTAGGCCAATGTTTTCATTTCCCTGAAATGCAAGACTTAACAGAAATACAGCCTGCCTCAGGGCACTGAAAGAGAAAATTTGAAAGAAAGGATTTCCTGGCTTATATTTATTTCAGAAATATGCACATGGAGTACTAAATGTTATAGTTATACACTACAAATGTGTGCAGTCGATATGTGTATATCTATACCTACCTCTCTCCATTTTTCTTTAATTGGAAACCTGCTATGTGATAAAGCACAGCACCACCCTCCTGTTTATTTGTAGCAATGCTCTTGGCTCCAAATGGACCTCAAAAACTTTATTAGAAAATAAAATGCAGTACAGTACTTTCTCTGGAAGTATGCCAATCTGCCCAGAAATAGAACAGAGATAACCTGGCATTGTAGGAAGCGCCATACCGGATATCAAGGCTACAATGAATAGCAAGAAGCATTCCATAAAAATCGGGTTTTTGTTAATGGCCCCCAACGACAGCCATATTTTGAACAAACAAGCTCCTTTCTCTCAGAATGTGCAAAAAAAAAAATTTACAGTGTTTAAAATGTGCTCGGCAGCTCCCCAGTTTAAGGATCCCTGCTGTCCACAGAGCTTATTCTGCTGAAGCTTCCCCATGTACGCCTGTTTAGTTGCCTGCCTCCCTACTGATAAAAATTGCCTAAGCCACAATTTTGTTGCCTTCTTCAGTTCCCTCGAACTCAGCGTCCTTTCTTTGAGCGGGTGTTCTTCCAAAACAATCTAAGAACTTGTGTGTAGGAGTCTCTGTTGGGCACTGTGGTTGGAAAGCTCACAGCTCTGTGCTCCAGATCTGTCAGTTAACAAGTACTCACATTGAGATGCAAATGGTATTCTTTCTCCTCATTGTCTGGGAATTAACTTTGGGGGGGGGGGAATATTGTTTTGTTTGATTATATGGGGCAGGGGGGGCAGAGGTCCATCAATGCTGGTTCTGCTCCTTGTCTCAGGATCCTTGGAACCAGAGTAGGAGCCCTTTCAGCCCCTTTCTCCATAAACAACAAGCAATCTTTCCTCATGGCTGCCCTTCCCCTTCAAAATACTGCAAAGTTAAAAGGAGTTCCCCTCAGAGGGAAAGAAACGGGATTTGGTCAGGGTTCTCACAAGGCAGAGCAATCTTGAAGTGGACCTTTGAGAAAGGCTATCATGGTTTGATGCTGAGGACCTAGAAGAGGTGGATAGAGTGCTATTTGCTAGGCATTTCTCACACACCATACTACAGATTCTACACTGCCATCTCCTACACAGTAGTATCGCCAGTCCTCTTGAGATCCTAGGGGAGTATTGTTTGCTAGGATTATTTTAAGGGTGATCAGGCAGTCTTTCAGAAACACCAGAACCCATCCTTTCTCCCACCTTCAAGACCATCCTTAGGCACTGGGCACAACCCAACCCTAAATCCTCCAGAGCTGTTCCCTTTACCTGATTATTATTACTGTAGGAAGATTGTATACTGTAAGTAGGCTGCCCTCCTAGCCAATACGTTGGCACCGCCTACCCCCCTACCCCCCCCCAATAAAGAGCTGGGTGGTACTTTCTGTGACTTTAAGCCAGGTGGGTGGGAATGAAGGGAGGTGGAGCCCAACAGTTGGATGGGGAGAGTAGGTCACTACACAGAAATGAAGGGTACTTACTAGAGCCTGCGGTGTGTAGTAGCTGAACTGTTTCTGTCACCACGCCTAGGGGTTTCTTCCACATCAGAGGGAGAGAAGCATTAAGGGCAGCTGGGCAGCTCATCTGGAGCTGAAGCGGGTCCCTGACCTCCGACAGGCTGGACAGGCAGGGGCGTAAGAGCGAGAGGGCAGGCAGCAGCCTGGACAGGCTGGAGGAGGACAACAGGCTGGGCAAGGATAGCAACAAGGGGCAGGTAGGCAGTGAGTTTGGGAGCAACAATTGGAGTGGCAATAGGCAGATGGGCAGTAGCAGCAGCAAGGAAGACAGCAGCAGATGGAGTTGCAGGGACGAAGGGAACAAGCTGGGCAGGAGCTCCAGAAGCAGCCCGGGCAGCATCTGGTGCAGGAGAGGGGACAGCAGCCAGGGCTACACATGAGTCAGACCTGCATGAGAGGAGAGGTCCTCCAGATGCTGGTTACCTTAGCAGGGTGGGGAGTAATTTGCAGGATCCTTGCTACTGGAACATAATAAAAGCATCCAGTCAAAGAGCCTTGTGGCTCCTAAGAGCCTTCCTTCACTTCCAGAGCATTTGGGGCCATGCACAGGGCAGCAGGTCCACAGGAGGCAGCTGCCCAGAGTGTATTTTTAGCTCCCTAAGGTCAAGAACACTAACTTCTAAAGCCGGCTGAGCCAGCACATGGCCAAAGCTCACCAGGCTGTTTTGCACCCAGCAATGGGAGGCACTCCTGCTTCTTGTTTCTTTTTCTAAGGATGTTCCTCGCTACAAAGGGGGGAGGGAGGGGGAAGGGGAGGACATAAACTCCACACCTATGAAACAAATGCTTCTAATTTTCACTTGCACTGGGATTGCAATTCCTGAAATTCTCAAGCAAAATGACAAATTGGGAATCCTATAACATCAAAATATTTTGAAGCTATCAGATTAGGAAGAGCGACCAAAGAACCACATGAGATAGGAATCCCAGCACTGAGGTATAGTGAAGAGGAGCCTCAGTTTCTATTGTGTAACTTTTATTGGCAGGACAGATCGGTGTACAGAGATGCCTCCAAAGTTAAGATCATGCCCTATCAAGGCTTTATTTCTTGTGCCTCCTAAATGTTTGTTACAGTTAATCTCAGATATATTCTTCTTCACCCCTGAGGTCTGAAGGCAGGCTTCAGATTTAAATGCTTTTGTGTCTGAGCAAGAAAAACATGTTTAAAAAGTATAATGATTTCATATCATTGCAAAAGTTTCTGGTGATCGACAAACAGATGCTCTCCAACAAAACAGAATAACATTCATACTCTGAAATTTCTGCCATAGTTTTCCAGCTTAATTTAGAACATATTTATACCCCAATTCCTAACTGAATTGGGGATAAGAGAATAAAATAATATTTGTCCACCACTGGATATGGCAGATGTTACTCTATTGTTCTTCAAAAAGATATTAGTATGATATATTTCCTTAATGTGGCAGTAAGTCATGCTGGAACACACTTCACCCAGTCATAGGACAGAAGATTTATTTTTTTAAAAAGAAGAAAAAAGATACAAATATTTGAAACCAGAATACTGTATCTTATATTATGTAATTAAAGGCTTCAAGTATTAAGAAATGCTTCTTATGTTTCAAACAATTAGTAAAAGATTTTTTTTAGATATTTTGGCCCCCTCAATGGATATAATTAAAAGATTGTCAATTTGAGGAAACATTAGTACCTAAGCTTTGGGCATATTCCCTGGTTGCTTCTTATTCATTAGGGGTGAATGCTGTGGTGAACCAAGTTGTAGGAAGGAAGCTAAAATGTAAAGATATGAATGAGTTCATAAATTCTGTTTCTCAGTTTGTATGAATATGTTTACGTATGGACAGCTCCGAATATACAATAACATGCCTGGATAGTAGCAAGAAAGATCATTTTATACTCTTGAAAAAATATGTGCATTAATAGATGTTAAAAGTTTGTTCAATTAAATTGCCAGTTCTCAGTTTTTAAAAAGGCTTTGTATTGACAGAGAGGCAAGGTTGGACAACATGTTTCTGTATGGCCTACACTTAATGATTTGTTAAAAACTGAGTGGTATAACTGTATTGATAGAAAAGTATTATTAGAAAAGTATTTTTCTGCCTTTTTTCTTTTCCGTTTTCATTATTTAGTTTATTTTGTGATCCTAGTTTAAATGAAATTTCTCTGCAATTTTATTATAATTATTATCTTTATTATCATATGTATTGATTGAAAAATCCATTAAAACAATACTTAAAATGTTCCTTTTATTCAGCTCGGAGTGGTTTTGTTCTTGTTGTTGTTGCTTTAAAGGAACAATATGAAGAGTTGGTATATGATGGGAAGAGCAGTTTCTCATTTCTACAGTGCTGTTCTGTTTTAAGATTGAAGTTTGCTTGGGACCTGTGAATGCACAGATAAGCATAGGGGGAAAAAACCCTCACTATACAAAATCAGCTTGTTTTTTTCTTTCCGTTTTGGTCTCTGAGCTTCACATGTATGGTTGAGCAACAAGCAATGCTTACTGGCAGTCAAGAAAGAAGGTCAATCAAGCACTGATGATAGCCCAGCCTGACCCCAGAAAACTACCCTGCATATTTGTATGAGTGATGGATGAAAGCTGACGCTGAGACCAGAAAGCAATATGCTAAACCCTGAGCAGTGGGATACCTTGGAGAGCTGCCACTGAAATGGTTGTTGTTCTCCTTGAGAGGGTTTTTCCGCTTACAATGGAGGAAGCACACTTCAACAGCAGGTAAACAAATATGGTGCTAGGTACCCAGCATGCTGTTGTGTGAGGACAGTGTATTAGCAAATGCTGCATCATTGAAGTGGCTGTGTCTTGTTTAAATAAAAAGTTACAGCATGGTGGACATCCAAAAGGTACCTAATGCAGCCAGTGGTACTGTGTAATTGGTAACTCCATCTTGGCTCAAATGAAGAAAAAAAAGCTTGTTATAGAGAAACTGATAGGACCAAAAGAATATCTTCTTAGTGTAAAAAACTGTGTATGATCCATTGGGTTATTGTTCTGCCACTTCATCAGTTTGATGAACTAAACATCACCAAGACAAAAGAACATTTGTATAGCCTCTTGCTGAAGCATGTAAAACTATGTTAGCCAAATGATAAACTTTTAGGATATAAATATCAAACTTCTAGAATTTTAAGTAAAAAAATGAAAAACCAATTCAGTTAAAAACAATGGAATCAATTAGTTTAAAGCAAGGGCAAGAATACAGTACAGTTGCTGTTACCATCACCATGCAGTCAAGAAACCTCAGAACAAATGATGATTTAGTGTGAAGCTCTTCCATAGCAAACACAAACTTCTCAGAGATGCAGTACAATGCCGGATATCTAGGACTTATTTTTTTTATTGTAGCTCAAAGAGATAGGTGTTACTAGTTGTAGATAGTCAATGCTGATTCCAGTTTGGTCTAGCGGTTAAGGGATCAGGCTAGGAACCAGGAGATTGTGAGTTCTAGTTCTATTTGAGGCATGAAAGCCAGCTGAATGACTTTGAGTCAGTCATTCTCTCTTAGCCCAACTCATCTCACAGAGTTGTTGTGTGCAAAATGGACGAGCAGAAAATATTATGTGTGTTCACCACCTTGAGTTATTTATAAAAATAGTAAAGGCAGGATAAAAATAAATAAACACAAATAAACAAACAAAGAAATAAAATATCTTCTTTGATATTAAATCCTTCTCTTATTTCCAACCTCAGTGTTTCTGCTCCGGGAACCTCTATCAACTAATGTAACACTAGGATGAAGGATATTTTCCCTAGTCCACTATCCTTCAGAATTATAAAACAACAGGAACAGAAATATTCAAAACCTCACCCACCCACAGCTGAACGGATTCAAGCCTATCCTTATTATTGTTATTTTAGTGCAACAGGAATGGATGTCTATAATGCACAAACAGGAAATTAGGCATTCAGTTAAAAATGCCTCCTGCCCTAGTCTATACATCTGTAATACAGCAAGGAATGTAGGAAGGCTCAGAAGGAAAATGGGAAAATACAAAATGAGGCTGATGAAGACACTGTTTCTGCTATTGCTCTCTGCAGAACTGGGTGCAAGAGCTGTCACTTTCGATGAAAAGGAACCTTATCTCTAAGGCTGGAATTTCAAAAATTGTAGCCTGGCCATGACAGACCAAGGTTGATATGATGAGCTGTATTCCATGGCTTGTGGATGTGATCCAAAGCATCATCCATCTTTAAACAGAGCAGCCATCATTATGAAAGGCAGCTGCTAGGAAGTGATGGGAATTGTAGTCCAACACATCAGCAAGGCATCAGGTTAGGAAATGTTGAGAGACTAGGAGCCCGTTGTGAGACAGAAATACGACTTTCACCAAAAGACAACACAACACTGAGTTTTCTCATCTTAAAAACAGAATTAAAAATAAGGGTCCTGGGGCACCAGCTAAGACTCTTGGTCCAAGAATGATTCCCCATCCACCATTTTTAATCTGAATCCAAGCTATATAGGAAGTTGTGTCCCTTGCCCATAGGTAGAGGCATACAATCAGCATGCCTTGCTTTTCTGTTGCCTCTTTAGGACTGAGCAAACTCTGATGTTCAAAACAATGCCTGACTTTCACCAAATTTTGAGTGGTAGGACTGCCTTAGAAGAAACTTAAGAAACTTAAAAAGCTGGTGAGTAGTGAGAGTCAGACCACCAGTCTGTCCTAGCTGCCCATCTCCAACTTTCAGGGACAGAGATTTTCCCAGTCCTACCTGGAGATGTCAAACTCAATGTGGTTAGGTAAAGCATGTGCCTTGCCCCTGAGCCATGGCTCTCTTCTTATCATACCATTAACAGAATAAAAGAGTTGGAAGGGACCTTGGATGTCTTCTAGTCCAACCCCCTAAAGGAGACCCTATACCATTCCCGACAAATGGCCATCCAACCTTTTAAAAACCTCAGTGATGGAGCAGCCACAACCTCTGCAGGCAAGCTGTTCCACTGACTTTTTTTTCCTAATGCTCCATGACAAATTTCCTTTGCAGCACAACAGAAAGCTGGATCAGTGCTGCTGTAGTGTCTGCATCGCCCTCCTTCATGTGTGAACCTGAAGGTTCAAATGGGGATGGGGAGTCATGGACACTGCAGAATCCGTGTTTGGGGCTTTCTTGTCTTGTTGCACTCTACAGAGGATTCTAAATATAACCAGCCAACAGTGAAAAAACTGTGTCAGACATCAACGCTAGAGGCTCTGCGGTACAGCCTTATTTAACCCTCCCTCCCTTTGCTCTAGTGGCGTTTATGGAATCATATACAGGTTGTGGCTAGGCTTTCTGCAGCTTTTTCAATCTTCCCTGCTGCAGCTTTACCATTTATTCCTTTCCTATCAGCCATATAATATACAATATATGGAATGGTGCAAGGAGAAGATATACATTAGAATGAAAGGAGACATATGAACAGGGAGCAAAAACTGAGCTCTCAGGACAGAAGCACAGAAAATGAAGGTGATGCTAAAAAACACCTCCACAAAAATTAATATTAAAGTTACTAGGACTAAAAAGCCCCTACTGCTATTTCCTCCCAAAAAACTGGGGAACTGTGCTTAATTTCAATCAATCAGTTCAACAGATGCAGTTTCTCTATATGTGGGAAGCAGAAAATCCCTTCTGGAGCAATTTCTGCAGTCTATAAAAGACACAAGATACAGCTAGGGGGAAAAAGAATTTTAATTCTACATGGGTAAAAAAAAACATCAGAAGAAGCCTAGTACTGTAGCACCTTTTCTGACTAACCAATTTTATTGAAAGGCTATGTTTTTGTGAACTGTGGTTCACTTCATCAGATGTACAAAATAGCTAGATTGCTGTAGGATTTAAATTGGAATAATCCTGATTGATGGAACAAGAATTGATTTGTTGGCCACAACCATGCAAGATACATTTGAAGAATAAATGGTAAAGCTAACCTCACAATTGATACAAAAGCTGTGAGTGGCACAAAGAGCCATGGAAAGATACTCGGCATTACAAGACAAGATAGAAAGACCTGCACATGGATTAGAGAGCAAAACAAAAGTATACGATATCATCAAGAGAGTAAAAGAATTGAAATGGGAATGAGTTGGTCACATAGCAAGAAGAACTGATGGTAGGGGGACCAAGGCAGTTATAGAATGGTTCCCACTAGATAAAAAGCATCCACAAAAGAGACCTAAAACAAGATGGATCGACAACATCAGCAAGTATTGCAGGCCCAACTGGCAAAAACTCAGGACTGTATTGATTGGAAACATGTGGAAGAGGCCTTCATCCTGCAGTGGATAGACCAGGGGGTCTTCAAACTTGGCCCTTTTATGACTTGTGGATTTCAACTGCCAGAATTCCTCAGCCAGTGTGCCTGGCTGAAGAATTCTGGGAGTTGAAGTCCACAAGTCATATAAGGGCCAAGTTTGAAGACCCCTGGGATAGACAATGGCTAAAATGATAACGATGATGATGATGGTGAAATGGTAAAGCATTTGGGAAAAAGCAAACAACCTGCAAAGGGTTCAATTATACTGTTCAATTATACTTTCAGGTTGTGTAACATCTTGTGGCACAGGAAATATTGTGCATGGGAAACGAAGAGTAGGTTCAAGTAAATATCAACCTATTCTAAAGGCTAGACAGTGACGAAACTGAAACTGCATATTTCAGCAAGACAACAGTCTACAATAGGAGTGTTAAACCTACAATCCATTGGTTGCGTGCAGCTCTGGATAGCTAGTAATGAGGCCCCACAAGATAATAAAAATATTTTAAAAAAACAAAGGATGTTTGTTATTTATATATATTTATATATATTAATTATATTATATATATTTATATATAATGTGGCGGTGCAGTGGTTAGAATGCAGTATTGCAGGCTAACTCACTGCTCACTGTCAGTTCGATCCTGTTGAGGCTCTAATTTCACTCAGCCTTCCATCCTTCCGAAGTCAGTAAAATGAGGACCTAGACTGATGGGGGAAGGGCAATATGCTGACTATAAACTGCTCAGAGAGGGCTGTAAAGCACTATGAAGCAGTATATAAGTCTAAGTGCTATTGCTATTGCTATAAGGCCCAAGACAATTTCTCTTCACTCAGTGTGATCCAGGCAAGCGAAAAGGTTGGACAACCATGGTCTACAACAGCGGTCCCCAACCTTCTTGGCTCCATGGACCAGCAGTGGTGGTAGCAGGGGGAGGGGATGGTTTTGCATATGCAACCTAATTCAGGGCGTGTGCAAATGAATCTTCAGACTCTTGCCCGCCACTTGTGTAGCCCAATTTCCCCTCTACAACATGCCTTAAAATCAACCATAAATTACTTACAGGACAGAAAAATACAGTAAATGCTCTGGAATGGCCCTAGCCCCGAGACTTAAATATATGTAGAAAATTCAAATATGCAGTGGACAAAAACAGCCCAATAAAATATTTCTGAGGTAAAAAAAGTTCAGCAATGAAGAATGGGGAAAAAAACTCCATTAGCATGAATAGACCTTTAGCTGGCTACAGTTTTAGAAATGTCTGGAAACTTTTCTACTGACTGAAAGGGTGCACAAAATTCTATACCTGCCCTATTTAGGTTTTTTTATTTTATTTTGAGTCTCAGCTACATATAAATTACATACAGTCAGTATTCAGAAAGGATGTGGACTACTTCCACAATGGTATACCTCAAGCAACATTCTGTTGTAACAGAGTGGCTAAAAGTCTACACACAAAGCAACCAAATTGGATACAGGAAGTCCTCGACTTACAACAGTTCATTTAATGACTATTCAAAGTTGCAAGGGCATTGAAAAAAATGATGACCATTTTTCACACTTATTACCATTGCAGCAGCCCGTGGTCACGTGATCAAAATTCAGAAGCCTGGGAATTGACTCACATTTATGATGGTTGCAATATCCTGGGGTCAAGTGATCACCTTTTGTGACCTGACAAGCAAAGTCAATGGGAAAGCCAAATTCATTTAACAACCATGTTACTAATTTAACAACTTCAGTGATTCACTTCATAACTGTGCCAAGAAAGATCGCAAAATGGGGCAAAATTCACTTATCAAACTTCTCAGCAACAAAAATTTGGGGCTCAGTTGTGGTAATAAATTAAGGACTGCCTGTATTGCATATCTCATGGTCAAAAACTACAGAGGCAGCAATTAGAATACATGTCATATGCTAAATAAATAAAGTGTCCAGAAAACAACATTGCGAATAACTTTGAACCATATGGAAGCTACGCCAGTTTCCTTTCAGTTAAGGATTTAGGGGTGCCTAATGTTTTGCATGCAATTGCATAGGATATTATTGTATAATCAAGATAATCAATTCATGTATTTTTCTTAATATGGATATTTTGTGCAATTAAAAGGTGGAGGAATTAGATCACAATTAATAAAGAATTCCCAGATGGATTCATGAGACAGTACAAATTACGTATGTGCTGAAAGCACATCCAATCAGTATCAGTTCTCAGGTTTAGCATATATAATTATAGACAAGATAGCAAAAATACTTTTTATCTCATCAGATCATCAAAACACATTGCAATCTCTTTGAAATCAACCCAATTTTGTTGATCAGGTGTTTTCTGCCACCTAGTGGGCAACAGTAAAATGTAAATTTTTGAAACCATGTTTAACTTCATTGACATGAAACTCAGATTTGCAAATCATGCTGATAAACCAAGGTGGTCTACATGGTGTCACCCACTGAAGGATTGCAAACCCAATCATTGCATTTAGATAATATGGGTTGTGAGGTATTTGGTAAACCCAACATGTGTGATTTATGATTATCCAATAAAACGAGCTCAAACTATATGAACCTAATCTAAAAATGTGGCCTTCTATAGGTGGTCTTGCATGACATGGCTGACTCTACAATGGTGGTGAATATCTGTAGCTCAGGTGGAGGCTGAAGATTTGTTCTCTGAGTTTGTGGATTGGTTTCCAAACGTTTTGTTACCAGGCTAGGTAACATCTGTGGAATTTAGGGGATGTCAGTGTCATGTTCTTCTGTTTATAAAGGCTTCAGGTGGGGGGAGGGTGTCAATTAAAGTTCTTGTGATGGGTCAGGTATGGGTCATCAGTGAGAATCTTGTGATGGGTCTTGTGATGGGGAGATTACATTAGGGTTATTGGGAGGTGAGCTGCTGGTGAGAGGGCTTGTGTGGGTTGGTTGAGGGTCAGTGCTGTCTCTGGTTGCTGTGTGGTTGATTTGGATTCTGAGGGGTTTGTAGGCTGGTTGTAGGTCAGTGTGTCTGTTGATGGAATTGCTTGTGAAGTGCCAGGCTTCGATGAACTCACAAGCATGGTGGATGGTAGCATGGCCAATGATTTTATGTTGCTCCAGTCAAACTAGTGCTGTTTGGTGTCAGTGTAGGTAGAGATTAAGGATTTAGGATTGTGGTGTTTGACTGCAAACCAGTGTTTTAACTGATGTGATGTTTGTCCCACATAGAATTGGTTGCAATGGTTACACTTGATTTTGTAGATTACGAGGGCAATTTGGAAATAAACCTCCGTTTGGTTATCAATGACAGACACTCGCAGATACAGAACTTTTATTATACACATTAGAAAACTACAACATTACATTACTTTTGACATAATCACCATTTATGACAGTTGCACTATCCCAGGGGCATGTGATCAGCATATGTAACCTTCCCAGCCAGCTTCTGAGAAGCAGAGTCAATGGGAAAGCCACTTAACAATCATGTGATTCACTTAACAAATGTGGCAAAAAAAGGTTGTGAAACGGGGCAAAACTCACTTAACAACTGCCTTGCTTAGCAACAAAAATTTGGGGCTCAATTGTGGTCGTAGGTTGAGGACTAGCTGTATTATGTTCCATATCTCATTTGTGTTAATAAATCTGGGGAACTGTTCCAATAACAGGAAAAAGAATGCGACAAATGATATCCTTGTCAAGATCTGTAAGAATACCTGATGTTTCCACATGTAATAACCCTAGAAAAGAGAAGTTAATATTTAGCATATGTGGATTAAAAAGGAGAAAATTTCAGCAGGTACAAAAGACAAAAGAAATGGTATTGTGCATATTAACCCTCAACTGAAATCAGACCTTGTACTGACTGATTAAAATGGTAGATATGCTTGGGTGTAGGCTAATATACACAGGGCTAAAATTTTAATACTGGGACTTTATGACCCAAAAGGATAAAGCATTGTTTTATAAACAATTTATGGAGAGATGAACAGGTTTCTCTTATGAAATTTGGTGTTTGATGAGGATTAGAATGGATTGACCTCCCGAAGTGGCCAGAAATTCTAATAAAAATATTAAAGTAATTCAATTACCAAAAGTTTGATTTGATGGACAATTTAGGGATGATTGATAAATGGAGACTGAAAAATGGCAATTCAAGAGAGTATACCTATTTTTCTGAAAGACATAGGTCCTTTTTAACAACAGACATATTTGGACTTCCAAGAACTTGGCTACTAAAATCTCCAGTAAATATTACCAAAGACTTTTTCAGATCATAATCCTATGAGTTTGCTTTAGAAGAGAACATCTAATTCTTTTAGATGCGGACTAAACAAAATGTTGCTACATAAAAAAGCAATAATGGAGAATTGTTACAATTAAAATACACCAAAACGGCTCAATTTTTAAAAACTAAGAAAAATCACCATTTTTAAGCATGAAATTTAATCCCGAATCCCATTCTGACGTCTGTTTTTACATTTGGGTCAAAAAAAAAATTTCACCTCCTGAGCACAACAATTCCCGACCCCGGCATCAGGAATTTCCTTCCCTGGACACCAAAACGGCTCAATTTTTGAAAGCTAGAAAAAGCACCATTTTTAAGCATGAAATTTAACCCCGAATCTCATTCTGATGTCCGTTTTTACATTTGGGTAAAAAAAAAAAATCACCTCCTGAGCACAACAATCCCTAATCCCAGCATCAGGAATTTCCTTCCCCGGACACCAAAACAGCTCAATTTTTAAAAACTATAAAAAGCCCCAAAACGGGGTCCGTTTTTACATTTGGATAAAAAAAAAATCACCTCCTGAGCACCGAATACTTTGTAGAACATGGGATACATTTTATCAATGGCTAGAAAAACAAGGTAGAAAGAAAGGAGTTTAACATGCATTAGTAAGCCAAATATTGAAACCCAGAGAATATGTTGCTGATAAAATATTAATGATTTATGACCAGAAAAAAATAATAAAATATTGAAAAAAAAAAGAAAGAAAAAAAAACATACCCAGGAAACTACAGAGCAATCAGTTTAACATCAATACCTGGAAAGATCTTATAAAAGATAATGAAAAAACAGATCTGCGAATAACTAGAAGCAAACAAAATCATAACCAGTAGCCAGCACAGGTTTGTTAAAAACAGATCATGCCAAACCAATCTTATTTCATTCTTCAATAACATGAATAAACTAGACGACCAGTAAAATGCTGTGGACGTAATAAACTTAGATTTCAGGAAAGCATTTGATAAAGTAGATCACAACCTACTCCTTGGTAAACTAGAAAAAGGTGGAATAGACAACATCACCACCAGATGGATCTGTAGCTGGCTGACAAACCATACTCAACAAGTAATCTTCAATGGCACTACATCCACATGGAGAGAAGTAAGCAGTGGGGTACCACAAGGTTCCGTCTTAGGCCCAGTACTCTTCAATATCTTCATAAATAACTTAGATGAGGGAATTGAAGGGGAACTCATCAAATTTGCAGATGACACCAAACTGACAGGAGTAGCCAACACCCCAGAAGACAAACTCAGGATCCAAAAAGATTGAATCAAACTTGAACAATGGGCCCTATCCAACAAAATGAGTTTCAATGTGGAGAAAAGCAAAGCTTTACATGTAGGCAGGAAAAATCAAAAGTACAAGTACAGATTGGGCAAGACCTGGCTTTAAAACAGTAACTGTGAGAGGGACCTTAGAGTCCTAGTAGACGATCACTTGACTATGCGCCAGCAGTGTGCAGCAGCAACCAAAAAAGCTAATACAATCCTGGGTTGCATAAACAGAGGCATAGAATCAAGACCATGTGAAGTATTAGTACTGCT
The DNA here is from genome assembly GCF_001527695.2 of Protobothrops mucrosquamatus. Lineage (NCBI taxonomy): Eukaryota > Metazoa > Chordata > Lepidosauria > Squamata > Viperidae > Protobothrops > Protobothrops mucrosquamatus. Next base: position 462,770 of record NW_015386858.1, on the reverse strand, counting down.
TTATAAAACCCTAGTAAGACCACACCTGGAATACTGCAGCCAACTTTGGTCACCATATCACAAAAAAAGATGTTGAGAGTTTGGAAAAAAATTCAGAGAAGAGCAACTAAGACGATCAAACACCTGGAGACTAAAACATACGAAGAATGGCTGCGGGATTTGGGTTTGGCTAGTCTAAAGAAAAGAAGAAATAGGGGAGACATGATAGCAGTATTCCAGTATCTGAGGGGTGACACAAGGAAGAGGGGGTCACTTTGTTCACCAGAGCACCAGAGGGAAGGACGAGAAACAATGGTTGGAAACTATTAAAGAGAGAAGCAACCTGGTATTAAGGAGAAACTTTCTGACAGTGAGGACAATCAACCAGTGGAACAGCTTGCCTCCAGAAATCATGGGAGCTCCACCACTGGCGATTTTTAAGACGAGACTAGACAACCACCTGTCTGAGATGGTATATAGGTTCTCCTGCTTGAGCAGGGGGATGGACTAGAAGACGTCCAAGGTCCCTTTCAGCTCAGCTCTACTCTACTCTACTCTACTCTACTCTTGTTCTAGATCAGGGGTAGTCAACCTTGGCTCTTTTATGATTTGTGGACTTCAATTCCCAGAATTCCTGAGCCAGCTATGCTGGCTCAGGAATTCTGGGAGTTGAAGTCTACGACTCATAAAAGAGCCAAGGTTGCCTACCCCTGATCTAGAGAAACAAGTAAGTACGTTAGAAAATAATTGCAATAATTGCAGAAACACCGCCAAAAAAGAAAACCCCTGGAAAAACTGCAATACTTGCAGAAAAGAATTGCAATTGAGTCCACTCCTACTGGAGGGGATTTTCCCTCAAGGTTTAAAAAAAAAAAAGATGAAAAAAGTGCACCAATGGGCGCCGCTCTTCTCAGGTTGCAAACGCCACCTATCTCCCCAAGGCTCGAGCAGCGTTGACTGGCAGGCTTTTGTCACGTGACCAGCCACGATGGCGGCTCCTGGCTTAGTTCTTGTACGGTCAACCATTCCAGGCGGAACCGGAAGTGCAACGTGCGCTCGGCTAGGCTGGAAAGAGGGTGCTGAGCGGTGCGCGTGAGTCGGGCAGGTGGGTTTCGGGGGGGGGGCGAGAAGATGCGTGTTTTTAAAGCAAGCGTGTCAAATGCAGGAAGGTCTGCTGGGGAAGGGTCCTGGGTGATCTGAAGGATCAGGGAAAAGGGGAGGGGTGGTGAAAGCTGAGTAGGGAGGTGAAGAGGCGCATTCGTTTGGGGCAGGAACTAAATAACTTAATGCCCTGCAAATGCACCGGGCTGCGAGTTTCCTAATTCCTAACTGGTAGCAGTGCTACCTGGGCCTTAGGAATGGTGCGGTTCAAACGTACCTGGAAGATCTTTGATTTGGAGTGGGGTGGGTGGATGGGAAGTTGAGAAAGCTTACAGTAGAAGTAAGACATAGAAGTGGAAGGAACATGTTGATTTCCCACGATCTGTACTGAATATTGGTTTAAATGGCGAGGGTATTTCTTTGGGGGATAGTTTTAATAACAGTACAGTTGGGGAAGGTCCTTTCCTTCTTTCCTAACTACGATCCCTTTGCAGATTTTGTTCCTGTAGAAAGTATAAGAAACTTGGGGCGTGGATGTATCAAATAATGTGTTTTTTTAAGCCAGGCAAACCTGTTATTTTGCTGAGTTATCCTTATTTTGCTGAGTTGTCCTTGTTGGGGTTAAACGTATTGAACTCCTTCTAATATAGTATGAATCTGTTATTTTAAGACTGTGGTGTTAGAATTGTGTAGTGTTGAATAGTGTCATTCAACAGGGTGGGTTTCTGCAAGCAATAATTTTCCTGTTTTAATATTAAAAAATTATTTTCCAGAAAGTAAAATGTTAATATTTTATAGTTAATAAAATTGTAACCAGCCCCTTAAAAAAAAAAATTCATTGCAAAATCCAAGGATAACCCTTCTGGATGTCATTTAAGCCTAAATCTTGATATTTTTATTCTTAATATTTGCATTGAATAGAAGTATTATTTGGAGTTTAGCATGGCAGCTAAAAATGAAATCCTGTATTATAGTGAGTTTGATGCAGAAACTGTTACAAGATTGCTGCAATAATGTTACTTTGGTAGTTTAAGGTTTTAACACCTCCCTCCCTTCTGTGGAGTTATTTGAGACATCCTAATCATAGCTTCAGTAAACTCTTCAGGAGACAGTATTGTAATCCAGTGAAAGACTTATTACCTTCCCAAACCGGTGGGGGAAGAGAGCTGGCTTGTCCAGCTGGTAGATCTTGTTTTCCACTGCTCATGTGGGAAGCACTGAAACAACATAAGGAGTGCTTAGTTCTAATATCCGTTAGTAACCTCAGTGTCATATAGCCTTTCTTTTCCATTGCAACTCTTGACAGATGCTTGATGATTTCTTCACATTATTTTTGACATTATTTTTCTTTCCAGCCAAACCTCCTTTTGGGGCTAATCTTTTGGTGTGCCACAGTCCTCTTCCTTTATATAATAATTGAACTTCACCACCAAATAAGAAGGGGCTTATAGATATGAGTTGTTGGAGAAATGTCCTTCCATTGTGTAAAGGAAGAACCTTCAGCTCCCTCCATAGATTTTAAGAGAGTGCTCTTAATCACAGCTCTTTACCTGTAAAAAGACACCTGAGAGCCAGAAATCTTGCTGATTGATAGGGGATCAAATACATATTTTGTTCATTAAAATGCAAATCAATTTGTAACTTTTTTGAAATGCGTTTTTCTGGATTTTTTTGTTGTTATTCTGTTTCTCACTGTTAAAATAAACCAACCATTACAATTATAGACTGATCATTTCTTTGTCAGTGGGCAAACGTACAAAATCAGCAGGAGATCAAATATTTTTTTCCCTCACTGTAAATACTATCTCTAGATTAAAGGTAGCATGCAGATAAATACTAATTACAGGAAGGAATGCCAAGAGAAGAGCAAATCTCTCATCTCCAGCTTGTGAGGTTGGCAGAGGAACCTGTTTGGCCATTGTGAGAAATAAAATGCTGGATTAAAATGAGCAATTTGTTTTTTAATATTGAGCTGTTTTAAATGTCGCTTGAATACCTCTTTTTCTTTTTCTCTTTCAGCTGTGTTGGGAATAGATCTTCAGAGATGCACAGGATGATTTGAAGCACCATGCTGATTGCTGCCTATGTCGCTTTTGCTTTTCTCCTACTGATATGTTTGGGCTTGGAGTTCTCCGCCTGCCGCTCCAGGCTCACCAGCAGGTCTTACTCCAACCCAGCCTTCTTGCGGTTCCAGCTAGATTATTATCAAGTCTATTTCTTGGCTCTCACAGCTGATTGGTTGCAAGGACCTTATCTTTACAAACTCTACCAGCATTATAACTTCTTGGAGGCCCAGATCACCATTATTTATGTTTGTGGCTTTGCCTCAAGTGTGTTGTTTGGGCTGGTTTCCAATTCGTTGGTTGACCGCTTGGGCCGAAAAAAGTCCTGCATCCTCTTTTCCTTGACTTACTCTGTCTGCTGCCTCACAAAGCTCTCCTGGGATTATTTTGTTCTAATTGTAGGAAGAATATTAGGAGGGCTGTCTACTGCTCTACTGTTCTCTGCTTTTGAGGCATGGTATGTGCATGAGCATGTGGAGCGCCATGATTTCCCGGCAGAATGGATTCCTGCCACCTTCTCTAAGGCTGCCTTCTGGAATAGTATAATTGCTATTGGAGCTGGTGTAGTAGCCAATATCTTTGCTGAATGGCTAGGATTTGGCCCAGTAGCTCCCTTCATGGTCTCTATTCCCTTTCTTGTGCTGGCTGGTACCTTGGTTATGAAGAACTGGGATGAGAATTATGGAAAAAAGCGGGCACTGTCCAGAACTTGCACTGATGGCTTGAAATGCCTTCTGTCCGACCGCCGTGTCCTGCTTTTGGGGACTATTCAGGCCTTATTTGAAAGTGTCATCTATATCTTCATCTTCCTCTGGACTCCAGTCCTGGATCCCCACAACCCACCTCTAGGCATTGTCTTCTCCAGTTTCATGGCTGCCAGCATGGTTGGATCCTCACTCTACCGTGTGGCCACGTCCAAGAAATACCACCTCCAGCCCATGCACATCTTGTCTCTTTCAGTCCTAATGGTATTTTTTTCACTCTTCATGCTGACTTTCTCAACCAATCCTGGGCAAGAGAACCCATCGGAGTCCTTCTTGGCCTTCCTGCTCATTGAGCTTTCATGTGGGCTCTACTTTCCTTCCATGGGTTTTCTCAGGCAAAAAGTGATCCCTGAGAAGGATCAGGCAGGTGTGATGCATTGGTTCCGTGTTCCATTGAACCTACTGGCTTGCCTTGGGCTGCTCATCCTCCATGATAGTGATTATAAGACAGGCACCAGGAATATGTTCACCATCTGCTCTGTCATGATGGTAATGGCCCTCTTGGCTGTTGTAAGCCTCTTTACTGTTGTCCGAAACAATGCAGATCTCAGGCTGCCCAGTTCATCTAGCCAGGCGGAGTTATCTTCTCCTGACCTCTGATCAGGAGTATGCCAATTGTCCATAATGTATCACAGAACCAGTACTATATATATATATATATATACAAGGTCTGCAAGGAGAACGCTGAACATCTGACAAGTGCCATGTGGATCTCTTCCACATACTGGAAGAGTGACGTGTATACACATCTAATTTTCTTTTCAACAAAGACAGGCCACATTAAGAACTTGGGTTACATCTATGTCAAGCAGCTTTTCCCCCCCTTCTCTTTTTTTCCCCACCTTGGAGTCCAGTGGCTGCTTGACCTCTGCTGGTTGCTGTCTGCTACTTCATTCTGAATTGATGGTGACAGACAATGGCTTGCAAGGACAAAGCAGGGTTTCTTTAAAAAAAAAAAAAAAAAAAAGACAACAGTGAGGTTGATAGACTGTCAATTATCAGTATTGAACTTGGTAGCAGGAACAGCTGTATCCTATAAACAGCAGTATAAGCCACACTCTGTGATCTTCTGCTTTTTTTTAAAAAAAGTAATAAACTGAAATTAAACAAAGTTTATCTTGAGTCCATTTTAATTTTGACAGTATATATAGCCCGGCTTGGTCAAATATTTCAAACTGGAGTTGGGATTATTTTGACATTCTGAATTTCGACATCACAAGGTTTTTATTGCATTTATATTGGTTTCACAATTTCCAGTATGGCACTGATAAAAGCATTGTTCTTCCAATTTCCTATTTTGCCCATTGTTTTAGCTTCTGTTTCAGTTTATGGTGAAGAGTGTAAATTAAGCACCCGTTCAATATTTTAATCATATCTGCAAACAGTAGAATTAAAAAAAAAATACTGAGACTCAAAAAAGAAGAAGAGTGATAGTCTTAGAGAGACTTTGTTTTATAGTGCATCTAGTTTTATTTCATTATCTATCCCAGCAACCAAAGAGTTTGCTCCTGCTGATCTCTGCGTGATCCACTTGCAAAGGTATATGGCAACTGTAGACATATCTGGAGAACTTATCCAGAATTCATTTCACCAATAAATAGCAGCCATGAAACCCCACACTTTATAATATTTGAATATTAACAATGTTCCTGCATTAGTGCATCTAGCTTGTAGATTTGTATCATTTAGCCAATAGGTTTTTAAGTCCCTTTAAATAATAATTTTTTTACCAAAAACCAGAGGGCAAGCAATACCTGCTAATTGAGAGAAGGCAATGCCTCTTCTCTGCATTCCTTAAGTCTTTCTGACAGTTGCATGCTGCATCTACATGGGAAAGAAATGTGTTTGCTTTTCTCAGGATCATTACTTCTAATACATATGCTAATGTGAAAGCATCTTTATTTAACAGACTCTGTACAGCACGGGTGTTAAACTCACCACATCACGTGACGTGTTTGACATATCGCAATTCTTTTTGCATTGTTGGCAATAGGATGGGCGCAGCTTCGGTATGATGAAACCAGCCCGTGGGCCAGCAGTTTGACACCCCTGGTGTACAGTACATTTTAAAGGATAGCATCTGAGCCAGCTAGCACAGTAATTAGCACTTATTTTTTTTTTTTACTAAACTCTAATAGGAACTATAGTTTTGCCTAAGGTGATAGGCCTTGATCTTCTCTGCTTTGGTTTTTGCCCTGCCCAGAATTAAAAGCATATTCAAGTGGCAAACAAAAGGCAAAACAATATGTTTCATTGTGTTTTTGTCTACTTTTTTTTTTTAGATCTCAGCTCTTATCTCTTATCTTTTCTACATGTTGTCTCTCTTTCCCCCCAGTTCTTTTAAAATAATTTTAATTCAGGAGACAGCTTTTAAACCAACTGCTCATTTTATAGCCAGGTGATAAGTGGGGCATTTCTCAGTGACTTCCTATTATTTTTAACCAAACAGCTTCAGGGTTTCTTCAGTTTTTTGAGAAGTTCTGATTTAAAAAATGTTGCCACTTTTAATATATATTTTTTGTCACTCATTCAAAATTTATTTACCGTCCAAGACCAATAAAAATCCAGTATACGTAGTCTTCAGGTTACAATGACAATTGGAATATCCATTGCTAAGAAATGCTATTTATCAAAAGAATAGTGGTAGGTCCTTGGTGCTCTGAACTTGGTGTGGATTTTTTTTTTTGCAGACATTTCATTACCAAACTAGGTAACATCATCAGTGGTAGCATTGAAGTTGAGGCCTTTCTGTAGAATATTGTATTCAGCAATAGATAGTGGGCAGCTAGCCATGTTGACCAGCCATTCCTGCTAGCACTACTGATATTAACCTAGTTTGTTAATGGAACATCTGCAAGAAAACCATCAAGCTCAAAGAACATCAAGGATCCCAAAATGCTGTTGTAAGGCATGACATCATGTGACCACATTGCTTAGTAACAGCAATCCTGACAGTCCTAGTTGCTGTTGTAACCTCAAGGACCGTGCAAGTCATTAAATAGGAACAGGTGGGAATGTAGGATGATGCTGGGAGCATGTGCTGCAGAATGCAGTGAGGTAGGGGGCTGCTGTGGGAAGGCATTATGGAATGCAGATGGGCCAGCAGGTGCCACAAGCGAGTGTTATGAAACACAGGCGGGCAGGGTGCATTATGGTGTATATGATCCCTGGCATCTCATATTCTCAGGATTCCTCCTGCTTTCCAACTGCAAAATTATTTTTTGAACCTCTAGGAGTGAAACAGGAGGCCATTCAGGAAGTTCATCAAATAGCTGTTAGGAACTTAACAGCTTTCAGTTGAAGTGTGGAAATCCAGAAATATCTAGCCCACAACTTAAGAGGAATTATTTATTGTTGCTATTAGCATTTCTTTTTTTCTTTTTTTTTTAAATTTTTTTTTCACCATACACCAAAAACTACATAAACATATATCTTTTCTTCTAACAGAACAGTGCTTTACATTTTAAATATTCTTTACATCTTATTTACATTTTATGTACATCAATAATTACATCTTTTTCTTTCTCTGTTCTAGCCAATTATAACATTTATTCCAAATTTCATAAAATTCTGACGTCTCCTTGTCTTTTAATTCTAACGTAAGTTTGTTCATTTCTGTGCATTCCAAAATTTTATACATAATCATATCATTTGTGGGAATATTTTCACTCTTCCAACATTGCGCATATGCTATGCTATTAGCATTTCTTTTGGGTGTAAATGGAGAGACAAATAGGCAGAAGAGACAAATTGTCTTTATTCATTATTGCTTGTTGGATTCTGGTGCAATTCTTAAGAATGTAAAAGTTTCTTATAGTCCTTTTTTAGGGAGTAAAAGTTTTCATATGAGGGACAGTCATTATGGATACAGGAATTACTGTAAGCAAGAATTGCCTGTGCTTTGACCCTTTTACACTCTCAAACCAGGGTTTGGGGCAGGGGTTAGGTCAGTGTAATGAAGAGGGCTGTGTGAACTTTTGAGTAATGATTTCTGATGGAAAAGGTCATCATTGGTTATACTTACAGACTTTCTCAAATCAACAAAGAATTAAAAAAAAACAGATCATACCCAATCTGTTCATCCAGACAAGTCTAAAGTACCTGTCAGTAGAGGTAAATAATAAACTGATAATGAGCGACTTGGCCCAGTTGAGTGAAAAACAAATGAATCCACAATTGGAAGACAGTCACCCTCTGAATGGAAGATCACACTAAAGTCTTTGCAATGGAAAGCAAAGGCACTAGATAACTAGTCCAAAGTTGATACCCTTCTAAAATCCCTAATAATGAGTTCACCCTCTGGATCCTTCTGGAATAGATTCTTTAAGAATATTTAAGTCAAATTTTGTTGCCAGTAAGAAAAACTTCCAAACCCGTGTTATTGCCAGAATCCTTAGATTTCTGGGAAGTCTCCTCAATTGAGGAAGATCATGGGGCACTGTGATGCAGGAGAAAAGCTTTATAATTACTCCCCAATCTAGCACTGAAATCAGTGATTATTATTATACAACTTGTAAATTGAGAGGTTAAATTCAAGGGCCAAGATCCAAAACTGTCTCATTCACTATTAATTTGAAAAATAGGGTATAAGCTGGAAAATGCCCACTTCTCAGAAGTAAATTGGCTAGGCCAACTTTCAGGGGAATAGCTATAGCAACTTGTTCACAATACTATAAAATAAAGTATAAGCATTGAGCCTAACAGAAATAAGTACGTATACTGATTCCCCTTAATGGACAGCCACTCTTCTTCTTAAGTCTAGTCAAAAGGGAATAAGAAGTGGTACTGTTTAAAATATAAAGGATTTGTATCCTAAGTCTATATCTCTTGTAAAAATAAAACTTCAGGTTGTTTTCGGCAATCTAAATTGCATTGTTCTGACAAGGGAGATTCCAGTAGTAGGCAAGACACTGATATGTATCACAAGTCTCAGTTGTTCATAATCTCTGCCCCTGGAAACTGTCTCTGCTCCTGAGTCAGACAGACCACTGATTTGATTACTCATAATACATCAGTAACTCCGACAGGCATGTAGTTCAGGTCGGGGACCAGATTATCAGCTCTTAGCTGCTTCAAGGATTTTCTTGGGCTTATATGTGCAGACCTTAAGTGAGCCCTCTTTTTCCTACCCATTAATATTAAAAACGTATTCTGATAAAAGAAAACCAAAGACATGCCAGTCCTCCGGATAAAAGTTGGGAGTCAAAAATTGAAAATGAAACAAATAAAAAATTAGAAATTATTTTAAAATGTATTTAAAAATATTGGCGTCAGAGAAGACCCTTGGCTATGTCACATCATCTTCAGAAAAAACAAATAGCAAAATATGTTCAACCCACATTTGCTGGTTATCTCTAATTTTGCCTATTAGCCTATCCAATTCTAGTGATTGTTGGTATAGTAAATCAAAACTATATCATATGAGATAGCAGGGGTAAACTGTCTCTCTCCTGTATCACATTTTAGCCCTTCTGTGTATACACTAAAGTTGGGGGGGGGGGAGTAAAGATACTGCAGTTAGCGTCGCTCTATTTGGTAGCTGTTTTAGGCTTTTGTCTGTCTAGAGACCAGAAGAAAGTGTTAAAACAGATTAATTATCTATCTGGTCTAGACAATGTGAACTAAAGTTAAGATGAGGTGAGGAAATCAATGACAATGCTTCACTTGGCTAAAATGCTCAACATTGTTGACCTAAGTTCTAGGTTTATATACATTAGGCTTGTCAAAAATTAGTTCTTGGAATTATGCCAAGATGATGAGTACCTGTATGAGCAAATTCCAACTCTACACAGGAACATTTAGAAAGCTCTGGTTCTGTTATATGGACCCCAACAATTACAAGGCTGTAGAACATGTTTTTCAGCAAGTTACTACCAAAACGGGAGTCATTCATCCATTGCTTTAGAATTTATGGATGGGGTAATTTTGTCAAGAACTAGACAAAATTAATATGCTACTACTGTACACTGTGGCACATTCATAGCTAGAAAACATTTAACGGTGACTATCTACTTGTCCAGTACATAGTCACCTATTCAGTTGCCTCAGGGTGATTCTTAATCATAAGCAGATAATAAGTAGTAGTTTATAACTCTAAGAGTAATAATTATACTCTTAGTGATTATACTCTTAGTGACATAAGAGTTACTGAACAAACTTTGCAAAGCCACATGGAAGCTTTGTTTGCACAAAGTTTGATTAACTGTAACCTAGGTTAGGTTTTTTTTGAGGCTTAGCATTTTCATACAAAATAACATGGTTAATTTTTGGCTGAGTGTCATATGGATAGACGATACGGGCAACTAAATCATAACAACATTAATCATGGATAAGATTGCATAATCACTGCAATAGAAAAGCTGCTTTGATAACAATCAGTAAGCATGCTACAGTCATCACCATTCTGGTTTAACCCTTTGCTCCAGTTGTAGCTTGAGAAAGTCCTACAATATAAGGAGATGATCTCAACAGAATCTTACGTAACTTACATTGCCTGTCTTTCTAATATACCCAATTAGCTTATCTATGTGCCAATCAACTTATCATGAATATGTAGAGTTGGGAGAAAAATACTTGATAAACTGGTGAGGCCACTCTCAGCCAAGAGTTATCACTTGTGGTATTTGTTTTGCATTAGTGTTAACACCCAGAGATCACCACCCCATGTTAGTAGTGTGGGGTTTACCCCAGTGTAGCACAAGAGCTCCACATGTTAAGGCATGATGATACAGTATTGTGGATTTAGAGTATACAGTATATCAAAGGCATCTGTGCACCTGTAGTGATGCCATTTTATCAAAGTGTTCCAAGTGCTTTTATGAGGTAATAACGTTTTATTCTGGAAGGGCTCCTACTTTTATTTATTATTGGTATTTTTATCCTGCTAAACTCCAAAAATGGCTCCGAGACATGTTCATTAATATAACTCTGAAGAATCAGAAAACAGACACAATGTAGTTTTCTCCTAAGATTCTTTTCTTTTCCTCTCTCTCTCCTTGCAGAAGGAAAATTTTTGGATTGGGTTGTCCTTCAAATACAAAATATCTGAAGCCCACCATTCTTCTTGCTAATTACTTCATTTCTTGCCCTTTACAGAGGCAACTTTTCTATTCAGCACTACTAAAGATGCACTCAACAATTAGAATACAGCTTCCTAAAGCAACTGTAGACATTTGAAGTCCAACATCACAATTTCAAAACATATGTACATAGGTGGGTTTAAAAACATGTCCAAAAGTGAAAAAGAAATATTGCAGTCAAAATCTGTTCTGGATCTCTTGTAGCAGATAATTCCTTTGAACTCTTGTTTCCACTTGAAAATACTGAAATAATTTTTCTCTTTAGAATGAAAAAAATCAACTTAGAAGAACTATCCACATTATCACTGAATATATCTGGATTTCTCATACCATAATACTGCTATCATAAGATTATCTGAATCTCAAAGAATCTCATCTTAAAGATTTTTTGCATTCAGGTATTCTTAGAACAAAGACGTATGAACAAGCTAGATTTTTTAAAAACCATAAAGCTTTGATGTTAAATTCTATTTTATAAAACATTTAAATACTTTTTAGTGAAAGGATATTTAGATATTTACACATGTATAACAGCATAAAATAATTAGTAAATTAAAATTCTTGCCTAAATTCTGTGTTATTTACCTATAAGTACTTTTTATAGTTTTGAATCTTTTGCTTCTGTTCCATTTAATGGCTGTTCATATACTAACTCTTGTTCTTTCTCTCTTATCTTCCTCTGCAGGTTGTCAATTCAGGTTACTATGGACAATCTAATTCTGAAGTCTTCAAAGCCCTCCCCAATGAAGCTACTGACATCTTCCTCAACCTCTGTTCTGTGTCCCACCTGATGGGCAGATCATGCACGAGACAAAAGACTGAACCATAAGTACATTGGGGGGAGGAATGACAATACAAATAAATACGCTAAGTCAGGGGTGTCAAACTGCCGGCCCATGGGCTGGATGCATCATGGCAAAAACGTGCCTACCCCATTGCCGGTAATGAAAAAAAAGTTGCGGCACGTCACATGACATTGCGAGTTTGACACCCTTGTGCTAGGTAGAAAAACTGAACATTCTAAACAAAAAATTAACCTATTTATCACTTCCTACACCATATCTGCCTTTTTTACTCTTTCCCCCATTTACTATCACTATTCCAACTACCTTGGACTTTCTCTCCTTCCCTCCCTCTAGCAGTGTTTCTCAACTTTAACAATTTTAAGACGTGGACTTCAACTCCCAGAATTCCACAGCCAGCCTTAAAATTGTCAAGGTTGAGAAACACTGCGTTTTCTAAAGATTTACTCAGTAATGTCAAAAAATGCAGATTTACAGTATAATTTGTGCTGCCTATCTTACCAGCTATTTTGTTAACAAAGATGACTTTTCAGTGGACCCATTTTGTAATAGTGCCTATTTATCCTCCACCACCAGTTTTAGTAGTCCAAAACTACTGATCCTGACCTAAGTGCATGGATTCGTTACTTATATTACAGAATATGGCATAGGATTCAGAAGTATTGTGTAACTCCGAACAATTGTGACTCATGCAATATGTTATAGTTAACAGGCCATGGTTAATCATATTGGAAACAAATTAATGTGAGCAGTAAGTAGATGGACTACATCTTGTTTTGGGAGGATAGGATATCAATTGGAGACAAGATTGCAGCATTCCCCAGCTAGGAATATAGAATGTTGTAATGAATAGCAAGCAAATATATTATTTTGCATAGAAAACTGCTGAGTAAGTTACATACACTCCCATGCAAGGCACCAGTTTATTCCTTAGCAGGGTATTTGTTAGCAACATAGGAATAATAAATACAATATAACTCATCTTTTTTCACCTAGCAGTGATGGATTTCAATAAGTGAATTATCCAGGAATAGAGCATGCTGTTATAGTACCACTTAGGAATTTTTGGAATGCTTTTAATATTAAAGAATGTTCTCCAGTCGGAAAACCTGAATCCGTAAGATTCAGCAAATGTCAATCAAACTTCGGCAAGCCAAACATTTCTGGCTTGAAATCATTCATTGATTGTAGGACACGGGTGGCTTCTTTCGTCAGTTCTTTTGGCAAACCGCCGTCGGGGACCATGACTACTTGCATGCCGGCAGCAAGGGCCGCTTTGACTCCATTGGGGGCGTCTTCAAACACAAGGCACTTTGCCGGAGGTACCGGCGGTTCGAACCTCTTTGCGGCCACCAAAAATATATCGGGTTGCGGCTTGCCGTTTTTTACCTCGGGGTCATCTCCCATCACAATGTGATGGAACGAGCCGAAAAAGGGCTTAAGCTGCCCCGTTTTCATCTCAAACGCTTCGCGAATGGAGCTGGTGGCGACGGCAATGGGGATCTTGTGCCCGTGCAGGTGGCGGACCAGCTTGTCCACCCCGGGCATTAAGGCAGAGGTGGGATACTGTTCTCGTTTCTTTTGGGCGGTTTCGCGTAGGATTTCTTCAACGGTTAAAGGCAGGTCGAAGAGCTTTCGGAGAACCTCCAAGGCGTTCACTTCTTTCATCCCCATAATCTGGGACCTTTCCTTCCAAGTGTACGTCTTCCCATAGCGGCTACAGAGTTCTTTCATGATGACGTTAAAGATATCCTCGGTGTTTATGAGGGTGCCATCCAGGTCAAAGATGACATGAGTGACGGGCAGTAGCGGCTTACCTCCATCGGAGGAAGCAGCCATCGCGGTCTCCCGTCCTCGATGAGCCGCTCCCGTGCTAAGTCAACCGCCGAGGAAAACCGCGGGAAACGAACTACGCGTGCGCAGTGCCGTTTCCCCGTCTCCTAGTGGTTGCTGCGATATCAATGGACGCCTCGCACGCCGTCACTTGAGCGTTCGAGAATTCGAGGTTCGGCTCGCCTGTTCAAGCCTTTGCGAAGATTGTCGTTGGGTGTATGGAGCGCGTGCCTGTCCTTCTGCAAAGACGTTCTAATTCAGGGGTAGTCAACCTTGGCTCTTTTATGACTCGTGGACTTCAACTCCCAGAATTCCTGAGCCAGCTTAGCTTAGCTGGCTCAGGAATTCTGGGAGTTGAAGTCCACGAGTCATAAAAGAGCCAAGGTTGACTACCCCTGTTCTAATTCTTAGGAAAGAATAAAGGAGACAGGTTTACTTTAGAGAGCAGCTGTAAAACAAGCTACAAGCGAATGGAGCCATACCTCCTTCCCGAATTAGTCTGAACGGATCCAATGCTATATTCCAGACTTCCCTAATGTAATGCAGCAGAAATTGCAATGGCCATGCTTGCTTGAGTGGTGGGAGAACAAGTTTCAACATACTTGAAAGGCACTAGGTTGGAAAGTCTGGTATTATGTTTTATTCAAAATTGAGGTCTCACTATATAGACTCGTTTTATTTATAGATAGTCCTTGACTTACAACAGTTAAGTTTAGTGACTGTTCAAAGTTACAAAGTTACTTATGACCACATGATTTGTGAATTGGCAACTGATTGATATTTAGTGTGATCACCTTTTGCGACCTTCTCACAAGCAAAGTCAATGGGGAAGTCAGATTCATTTAACAACTGGGTTACTAACTTACCAATTGCAGTGATTCACTTAACAACTGTGGCAAGAAAAGTCGTAAATGGGGCAAAACTCACTTAGCAAATGTTTCACTTAACAACAGAAATTTTGGGCTCAATTGTGGTCGTACGTTGAGGACTACTGTATTTAGTAGATTTTTATCCTGCCTTTATTACTTCATGAGTAATTCAAGGCAGCAAGCATATATGATACTCCTCCTATTTTCCGCACAACAACCATCTTGTAAGGGTGACTGGCCCAAAGTCGTTCAGTCAACGCAGAAGGAGAACTTATTTCTGGTTTCTAGGCCAACACCCTAGCCATTATGCCAAACTGGCTCATATATATACCCATGTACAGGTAGTCCCTTACTTAACAACAGTTCATTTAGTGACAACAGCACTGAAAAAAGTAACTTATGACCGTTTTTCACAGGTGAGTCTGGCCTGTCTGCAGGATATGGAGAGTCAGGTTGTGAGTCAGGCTTCTCAGCCAGACACAGATCCATACAATTGCGACAATAGAGAATTTCATCTCTATTGTCCACTAGATAGGAGCGTGGTGTCAGTTTCATTTTGTCATTTAAACTCATGACATCACATGTTGTACTGAGTCCAGCTGGCAGGTTTGAATTATACTGTTTAATCTGAGATTTATGAACCATTTTTTGCCCTTAGAGTTTACGGCATCAATGCATTCCTTTATGTAAACCACATCAGTGGTAAGCAAGTGTGCATCCTCGGGATCTTACATTTGCTCAGTTGTGTGCAGCTTCCTTCCTTCCATTTTATTTGAGAGACACACTCCTGCAAAATGATTTGGTTTCCCACATGCCCTGCAGATTTTCCCATATGCAGGACACTGCTGTTTCTCTCGTACATGCCCACTGCCACAGTACTTGCATGATACTGGGTTGCTCCCAGGTGAGTTGTGTAGATTAATTTTGTGCTGACGCATGTGCTTAGCTGTTGTTTGGAGGCTGCATTGACACTGTCAATCTGTTTATCCTGCTCCAAAGCTCTCATCCATTTGTCAGTAAGTTCTGTGGTACAACATATCTCAATTGCTTTTAAACTTAAAGTACGCTCCCTCATAAAGTGACGGGATGT
The DNA here is from genome assembly GCF_001527695.2 of Protobothrops mucrosquamatus. NCBI lineage: Eukaryota > Metazoa > Chordata > Lepidosauria > Squamata > Viperidae > Protobothrops > Protobothrops mucrosquamatus. The sequence goes on along the minus strand of NW_015386858.1, from coordinate 447,189 downwards.
GCTTTCACTAGCAATATCCAGAACTATTTTATCACAAATAAATTTATCTCTCAGAGAGCCATAATCACAGCTTGCAGCTTTTTCTCTTAGGCATGTGACAAAACTGTCTATTGCTTCACCTTCTTCTTGCTTACAACTGCCAAATATATATCTTTAATATATGACATTTTTAGAAAAATGAAAAAGACTTCTAAGGCAGAGGTCCCCAATCTTTTGGGCACCAGGGACTGGTTCCATGGAGGTTTTTCTGTGGACCAGAGAGGGCGTGGTTTTGTATGCTGCCTACATCCCGCGGATGGGGTTTTGCTTATTTGTGCAGGCCGGTTGCTGGCATGCCGTGGCCCGGTACTGGTCCACGGACCAGAGGTTGGGGACTCCTGTTCTAAGCCATCTAGGATGGCTTTAATATCACTCTTTTGCTCCTCTGTAAGGGTTAAATTATGCTTGTAAACATGGAGACATTCGCTGCACATCAATCTACTCAGTGTGGCTGCTTGCACTGCTGACGGTTTGTCATTTAAGCCTGTGGCTAGGAAGTAATCCTCAAACTCTGCTCTGAAGTCCCAGTTACTGCTGCAATTTCCACTTACCCTCATTGCCTCAGGCAGTGGTATGCTGTTAGCAGCTGCCATGATGCTGCTCGCCTCAAATGCTCAGTTTCCAGGACAAAACCGCAAGTGCTAGACTGGCATCAAATATGTAGAGACAGCGCAGATTCAGATGCTTCTGACACCTTGTCTTATATGGAGTAAGTAAATACAATACAAGCCATTACTGTGCAAAAGAGAAAATGCATCACAGGAACAATAGAGATGGATCATAGAGCAGCAATGTGACACAGGAAACAAATACATTAGAGATGAATGATAGAGCTGCATATAAGGTAAACATAACACCCATGACATATGTGATCCCCTCTTGCGACCTTCTGTCAAACAAAGTCAATGGGGAAGCCAGATTCACTTAACCATGTTACTAATTTATCAACTGCAATGATTCACTTAACAAGCAAGGCAAGAAAGGTCATAAAATGGGGCAAAACTCACTTAACAAATGTCTCACTTAACAACAGAAATTTTGGGCTCAACTGTGGTCATAAGTTAGTTAGATTTCCTTCTGCTATGTAGGCCAGGCTTTTGTTAATTACATGGCTATATTTACCAGGGAGGATACCTCACTGAAATCAGTGGTTTATTTGACAACATACAACAACAATGACAACAATAATAATAATAACTTTGAAAGGGACCTTGGAGGTCATCTAGTCCAACCCCCTGCTCAGGCAGGAAACCCTATACCATTTCAGACAAATGGCTGTCCAGTCTCTTCTTAAAAACTCCCAGTGTTGGAGCATTCACAGCTTCTGGAAGCAGGTTGTTCCACTGATTAATTGTTCTAACTGTCAGGAAGTTTCTCCTTAGTTCTAGGTTGCTTCTCTCTTTGGTCAGTTTCCATCTGTTGCTTCTTGTCCTGCCTTCAGGTGCTTTGAAAAATAGCTTGACTCCCTTTTCTCTGTGGCAGCCCGAGATATTGGAACACTGCTATCATGTCACCCCTCATCCTTCTCTTCATTAAACTAGACATACCCAATTCCAGCAACCGTTCCTTATGTTTTAGCCTCCAGTCCGCTGATCATCTTTGTTGCTCTTCTCTGTACTCTTTCTAGAGTCTCGACATCTTTTTTATATCGTGGTGACCAGAACTGGATGCAGTATTCCAAGTGTGGCCTTACCAAGGCGTTGTAAACTGGTATTAACACTTCATGTGATCTTGATTCTATCCGTCTGTTAATACAACCTAGCACTGTGTTGGCTTTTTTGGCAGCTGCAGCACACTGCTGGCTCATATTTAAGTGATTGTCCACTAGGACAGGACTTTTCAACCTTTTCACCCATTGAACCACTTTTAGGATATGGCAATATCCGAGTACCACCAGTCGCCTAGCAAGGTGTCAAAAACTTGATGACCAAAAAAAAAAAAGGAAAAAAGTGATGAAGTACAGGTAGTCCTTGACTTACAACAGGTCGCTTAGTGACTGTTCGAAGTTACAATGGCTCTGAAAAAAGTGCCCCCAAGCCACAGCTGAGCAAGACACCTGCCTGCCCACCTGGCGGCGCTCTTCCTCCTGTCCGAGGTTTTCATTGTGCGCATTTCTGTTGAGGATTGGCAGCGGGGGTGCGGTGGGGGGTGTTTGGTTTTTATTCCCCCCCCGTCTGCTGGGTGGTTGCAGCAGATTTTGGTCACTTCACATGACCCTGGGACACTGTGACCGTCATAAATATGAATCAGTTGCCAAGCATCTGAATGTAAATCACAAGACCCTGGAGGAGCTGCAACATTCCAGCTGATCCGCGCTTCTTCTGGGCTCAGCAGAAGCACCAGGATCAGCGCCGAGCTCCAGCTGGAGCCTGGTGGTGATCCTGTCGCTTCCGCTGAGCCTTGACAGCCCTGCAGCTCCAGTCGTCTCTCGGTCAGGCTTGTGCGGTGCTGCCACCGGTTCAACTCATTCCCCTCCCCCGCTACCACTTTTCTAGGATGGTCGCGTACCACCTGCCAGATGCCAATGTACCACAGGTGGTACCCGTACCACTGGTTGAAAAGCCCTGCACTAGGACTCCAAGACCGCTCTCACAGTTGCTACTATTGAGCAAGGTACCACCTATACTATACCTTTGCATTTGGTTTTTCTTGCCTAAATGTAGAATCTTACTTTTTTTCACCATTGAATTTCATTTTGTTGGATAGGGCCCAATGTTCAAGTCTGTCAAGATCCTTCTTTATCTTAAGCCTATCTTCTGGAGTGTTGGCTATTCCTGCCAGCTTGGTGTCGTCTGCAAATTTGAGGAGTTCCCCATCTCTCCCCTGATCCAAATCATTGATGAAGATGTTGAAGAGCACTGGGCCCAGAACAGAGCCCTGGGGCACCCCACTACACACTTTCCTCCATGTAGATGCAGTTCCATTGAGGACCACATGCTGAGTATGGCCGGTCAGCCAGCTACGAATCCAGCTACGAATCCATCTATCGGTGATGCTGTCTAACTCACATTTTTCTATCTACAACTTAGAGTGGAGGCCAAGATCCATTAACCCCACCATGCATCTACATTTCCAATTAAATATATTTTGTGGGCATTTTAAACCCCAAAACTGTAGAGCTTGTTTGAAACTTCTTGTGATCAGGTTCATGGAATGAGACCGTTTAGCATTCTAGCCCTATGATTCTAAATTGAGAAAACAGCCTCACTTTATCAGAGAAAACAAAGTATACACTGCTCTAGTTCAAAGTGCCGTAATAGTGGTATACCATACCATGTATTCTATTGCACTTAGTGGGACTTTGTCTCAAGAAAGCATGTGTGTGTATTTATACATCAGTGCTTCTCAACTTTGGTAAGGTGTGTGGACATCAACACTCTGGGCTTATTTTAAAGTTGCTAAGGTTGAGAAACACTGAACACTATTAAATACTAAGGGAAGTTTTAACGGCTTGTAAAAAAACAAAATTAAAACAAAATTATTAGCCATTTACTCAAGTGATACACAGTAGGGAAACCCAAATAAGTTAGACCCCGGGTGTATTGAGGGCGGTTATTTAAGAGTTGCAATCGGAGATAAGAACTGCTAGTATTCAAACGCTACGCGCCATCCTGCCGATTGAAGTTAGTTGAAGGACTGGCGCGGCGGCGACGACTCCCGAGCGAATTCCCAGCAGGCAATGGACGGGGAAAATGGGCGGAGCTACACTGCCGCTTTTATGATTGGCCGCCATTGTCGATTTGAACGGGGCGCGGGGCCGAGTCTGTTCGTGTTTCGGCTGCCGGTCGTGGCTGCTTTAGAGAGCGAGCGGCTGGTTGACAGGAAAGACATTCTGGCGGCGGGTAGGCTGAATTTGGGGGGGAAGACAGTGGGAGGGGGGAGCTCTTCGCGCTCGGCGCTAGAGAGGGGTAGGGAAATCGTGTGGGAGATCCCTGAAATAGCGACCATGTACTGTATTTCTCATTTATATTTGCCCAATGCTCGTCTTGGACCATAACTCCCATACAGTATTTCCTATCCAGCACTTCGTTGCATAATGCTAACATTGAATTAGGCCCACTCTTCTGAAGGTTACTGTAAACCAGTAATTCGAAACAGAAATATCTGCCGCATCTTTTTGATAAAGTGGGAAGGAAGCCATAAACGCTTTGGCCGGTCATAGGTTTGTTACACGCTCAAAATGCATTTATTCAATGCGTTAAAATAAGATAACCTAGTCATTTTTTACTGTGAGCACACTGGCATACATTAACAATGAAATTCTGTTGCTTGCTCTAAAAAAAAAAGTACCCATAC
>NW_015386858.1:423406-442754 GCF_001527695.2 Protobothrops mucrosquamatus | reverse complement strand
GACAAGTTTTGCATATGGAGAGAAAATGTCTTTAAGTGAGCTTTCTGAGACTATTCATAAAATAGATGTTCTATGAGTTAACTCCTCACTTTTTGTGGTATATTGGGCTTGTGTGTTGTATGCATTAATCATGTGTAATAGCCCTTTTGGCAGGATACATTGCAGAATAAGATAGCTTTTGACAGAGATAGGCTTTTTTGTGAAGACTAAGGGGTTTGGAGCATCTACCATAAGATAACATTTGGAAGTGGAGTGAGAAGACAACTCCCCGATTCAGTAAATTAGGAGGAGGTGGTGATACAGCATAATCAGACTTGCCACAACCTGTTGTTATCTCAATACAGTAGTTTTAGCCTTCCTGTGAGTTGATTTTTCTGGACAGGTTTATCTTATAGCGCTAATAAGGGATGGTGGCTCAATTTGTACATTTGGAAATAACTGATTGAATGATACTTTGCTAAAATGCCTCATGTGGTTTGCAATCTAGGGGGGGGAGTCCAGAGTGACAGTGGAAGAAAATGCAATATTGATAAGATTCCATACATAGTGAGATAAGTCAATCACTTTGTGAGTTCTGAATATGGCTTAATAGCAGTATATTGAACGAAATGGGACAAAAGAAAATGCATCAACGGTGTGAGATAAGCTTAAATTGATATGTTTGCAGCTTTTTACAAAAGTGTGGCATGACAATGGAATATCACAAGTATAGTTTTACTATATCTCCATAATCTAAAGTTTTTCCAAGTGTTCAAATTGTATAATATTTTCACTTTAAACTGTCCCTCATTCCAGGTTGTCTCCTAGAGGTTCAGGTGGGAAGTAAGTTAATAAGTGAGAATAAGTAGAAAATCTATGGGAAGGGAACCAGAAATGGGAATGTGTCTTGTCAGATTTTTATGTTTTTGACTTGCACAGGTTTTTATGACTTATGAATTAACTACCAGAGAGGGAGATACTCTGTTTTTTTACTCCTTCTTCAGTAACCCAGACAGCCCAGGCTGAAAAAGATTGACTGGCCTTAAGTCACCTAGTGAATTCCATAGTAAAAAGCTCAATCTGAACGTCTAATACAGTTGTGGGTATTAGAGTTGAGCTTGCTGGTATGGCCTGATAGGAAAAGATATAACACAGAAAAATTCTAGCTACTGTAAATTGTGATAAGGTACAGATAGGAGGTATAGAGAAGCACTGAGAGGCCCAATGAGGCTTAGTCTATGGGCTAAATGTATTGTGGGAAGAATGTAGAGAAAGAAATATTTTGGGAAATATTAAAAAGGCAGAATATATTTCCCCTAAGGATTTTAAAGGCAGAAACCAACCCCCCCCCCAAGTCTCTGCCCCAGACAGAAACCAGGGCTGCAGAAATGCAGATGTGATAATCTTGTCAGAAAGATTGGAGTCAGGAAGCTGGGATTAGAAAGAAAGATCCCTAGAATCAACAATCCCTCACACCAAAAAATCCAACAGTCATCAGCCACAGCCCCAGGGAAGCAGGATATAACCTTTGGGACATAATAGGATTAACCCACCACCATCAGAATACCAGAAAGGCACACTCAGACCCAGGTCAAAGTTCATGCCACAGGAACAACTCCAAATAAAAGCTCAAGAAGGCCAAATAAAAGCTCAAGAAGGCATAAAAACCCACTATTCTCTACTACATGTGGTCAGTTTTTCCAGAGCCATCTTTCCGTCTGGCTCTCCTCTTCAATAACTACAACCTTCTTTCTAAAGCTGTCTCCATTTTGATTATTCCCAGCTTGGACTGGACTCTGATGAAGACTTTTCTTTCAACAGTATATACATATTTTCTTCTTTTTTCAGGCATGCAAAATGAAGTTCCTCAAAAATGTGGATTTTGTGGCACAGACTAATACTCCGCAAGAAACTCTGACTTTATTGTCACTGCTGAAGGTAAGAAATCTGCGTTGCTATCCAATGACTTAAAAAAAAAAGATTAAATGCATTCAAGGATGGCAGATCTCAAATGCCTGTTAATAATAACTAAATTTTATTGTATTGTATTTAATTATGCTTATAATAGTCTTAAAACATTTTGAATTTTATTCACTGTGGACTCAGAAATCTTGTATCCTGCCTTCTGGAATGGACTGTTTCTTCAATTACATCTAGAGATTGCTTGAAATTTTAGAAGGCCTTAAAACAGTTCAAAGGACTTTTAGGAAATATTTATTTTTCCTTTATACAGTATAGACTTCTTTTACATTTTATATTGATTGCTATATTGTTGCTGTTATTAGCATTGTACTGCATTGCTTTCCTTGTAATAAAAATTACTCCTATCTGTGAGCATCAATTATTAGTTTTTTTGCAGGCTTCTTACAAACTGCTTGATCAACACTGCTGGAAATAGACATCTTGAGTAAATTTTGTAGGCCAGGAGTAAGAAATTGGACTGTAGGATGTTAATCTTTCCTTCAGCTGGGGTGTATGGTTGTTGGCAATTCCCAGGGTTTTCAGTGAACATAAGCATTGTATGGGAATGGTGGTGGTTGTATAACTGGAGATCTGTAAGCTTCCCATTCCTGCCTTACATGCTATAGGTTTTGCTGAATAATAGGCGGACATGTGGAGAGCACCAAGGTAGAAAAAATGCTCTGGATGATTGTTTTTTCTTTTTCTTAAAGAAGGTTGCTGTATTAGATGTATTTTAATTACAGGAATGCCTCATATTTGGGCCTAAAAATGCAGACTGTCCAAACGAAGCTTCCATGCAAACAACAGCATGTGATCGGATCCTTCGGGCTTGCATCTACCAGTTTGGAGAAAGCTTGGACTGCCCTGATCATTTAAAAAGCCTCCAGGCCCTAGCTGACATGGCTTATCAAGGCTACGTATCTGCAAGACTTCAATATGTTCCTCTCTATTTGGAAAGGCTACTCTATCACTTACTGCGGGGAGTGGCTGCTCAAGGCCCATCTGATACTTGCCTGAGGTTTGCTGATCTTCTCTATGCGGATCTGTTGAAGCACCAGCCTCCCCAAGTGCCTGTTGATGACTATACCTCTATTGCCAAAAGTGCATTTAGTGTGCTGTGGATGACCACAGATGCCATAGCCAAAATGGAAAAAATGCCTGCTGAGTTTAAGCTTGCACTCTCCACCCAGCTACAAGCAGTGCGGTTTTTACTGCTCCTGGAGCATCATTCTCCTAATATTTTGCTCCTAGAACCTCCATTCTTAACTTCCATAGTGGCCCGGCATGCTGCAGCTGCCGCTGTTTCTTTTGTAGCCCGGTACAGCCCTCTGAAGAAGGAAGAAGCCAGCTTTCTCAACGAGCAGCTTTTTCATCTCTTGGTGGCAGCCATTTTGGAAAAGAATGGTGTAAGTGAGCCTTTGCCCTTCCAGGACTGCCTCTGTATCTTTGAGCTTATGGTGGTAAGAGTACGTTACCTCTGCAAAACTGGCTGCTTCAGACAGAGCAAAGAAGTTATTCAGCAGTCTAAAAGCTTCTTGAGAAAATCCAGCAACGAGTCCCATTGCTTAAGACTCACTTTAGACATTCTCTTGGCTGGTGTTGAACTGAATAAAGCACTGTTAGTTGCCAAAAGTCCTGTAGGCCCTTTCTTCAACCAAGCAGCAGAAGTTCTAAACTGTTCTATGGATGCTCAAGAACCCCTCCTTAAAGTGCTGGCTGAAAGTGGCCAGTTGCTTGTAACTCCTTTATATGAACATGCAAAGAAAGATAAACAGAAGATTTTTCATTTGCATGATATCCTGGAGGTTTCTACATTCATGGAAAGTTATTTCAGGCTGCTCTGCAAGCTGTTAAATATGGTAAGTAAAGCTGTTTTTTAATTATTTTGGTTGAAATTCATGCTGGATGTCTCTTGCAAATTTATGTGATTTAGATTAAAAAAAACCAATTTTTCAAAATGGCTTTGTTTTGGAATGGATCCATCTGGAATGCTTCTCTAGGCTACAGGTGTAGTGATGGAGAGGAGAAAATGCTGTCACCTTATTAATCTGTCTTGAGGTCTAGAAAGTTAGCTTTAAAAACAGCCTATTGCTGTTTATGTACACATCTGAGATTCACTCATAACTGCATTCCTCATTCATAAGCTTTTTTTCAAAAAGACATAATTTCCCAATTGTCATCTAAATATCATACTGGGCAAAAACAGGGAAGAATGGGAAATAAAGCAGTGACCAGTACTTTTTTCTGGATTAAAAGATCAGGAAGTCCAGTAAATACCAGGTTTTTTTTATTTCATATAATATTTCTGGATGGGGGCTTTCTGCTAATTAAAATATGAATTGTCTTTTTCATTTCCTTTTACCTCCACAGGTTCCAAAAGACAATGTGAAACAGCAACAAGTTCTGGTGAAACTACTGTATCATTATTTCCAATTATACACAACTGTGGTGTATGATTCTTTTCAGATGCTTCCGGTAAGGGAAATTTAGGAGTTGCCTTGGTCTAGTGAAATCTTGAATAGCAAATTTCCAGCCTGGGACAGCAAGGGTGGGTTTTTCACCTTTGGGCAAAATATCTTTGCATAGAAAAAATAGAGCATGACTCTACAAAGCCACCAAATGGGCTAATATAGTGCAAAAAAAAAGGTACAGTATGTGTTTCTTTTCGTGCAAGCTCAGAGTAGAGACAAAAATAGTGCCTGCATTGCCTTTTTTATTCTCTACCTTATCTGATGGGCAGCAAGGCTTTCTGTTGTGTTCACAGTAGATCCTGGTAAAACAGGATCTTTGACTGCAAATAGACTTTAAGTATATTTAATTAACATGTGTTGAAATATTCTTCAGATTTTTCTGCAATTTGCAGTTTTGGATTTGAAAGAATGAGCAATTTTGGGATAGGTTTGCTGGCAGGAACCTGCTGTCTGCCCAGCAGTATTCATTTAACAGTGTGTGTTCTTGGGTAACATCTAATGTTCCCATTTTGATGTGGCAAATGGAGTTCTGTGTTTCCAATTAAAAATTAATGACAATGGTATACATATTGTGACCGCTGGCCTCCCCCCTTTAAAAATGATTTTCTTCTACCCTAATCTGCCTGATTCAGCTCTTTTCAAATGGTATTTGTTACATTATCTGAAAACAACAGATTCTGTATTTATTTAATTACCTTATTACATTTGTTCACACTCCCTTTGGCAAGAAACTAGCACTCATAATCATTAGAGTGTCTGTGTTTATATCTGAGTAAATATAACGCTGTAACAACAGAATAAAAACAATGGAATTGGTCTAAGAGTGAAAGGAGGAAAGTCTAAATCTATTACATACTCATAGTGTCCTAATCATAGCATACGCAAGAAGTTACAGTGTTAACTAACATGTTTTTCTTCTCTTTTCCTCCTCCTCCTCCTCCTCCCTTTTTTATTTTATAATAATAATAGAGTTCAGGTTAAAATTTACATTTGATTCCGCTAACTGGCCTTGGGTACTCTGAGTACTGATTACAAATATAATTGAGATGGCAGTCTACAGTCTGTCATAAATGTTCTGCACAGTGTCGCTTTAGTTTTGGAAGTTTTATTCTTGTTTCTCGTCCTAAAACTTCTGTATTTCCTCACAGGGGTTGGATTTTTGTGGGCTGCCACAGTTATTGGCATCTTTTCAAAGGATTGCTACCCAGATGCTAGAAATGCTGGAAGGACTCCCTAAGGCAGAGCAGGCCGAATATCTGGATCTCTCAGGTTGGTGTTCAGAATAGGTTGCTTATATTCCCAGTTGTCAGTAAAAAGGCAGATACAGTAGATAGGGCGTTGTATTGCTCTTTTGGCAGCTATAAAGAGAAAATAATAAAGTGTTCTAAATTAAGTTTTTTTCAATTACATGTTGCCCTGATTACTTCATTAATAATTATAAGAATGATTATAGCATAACAGGATAGGTGCTGTAACTAGGAAACATATTTTATTCTCTCTCCCCCAAACTTACAATATTTCATCACAAAATGCAAGCCCTTAGCTCCCTGCCAACATACATCCCTACCAACATACCTCAGCTCTTAATTTTATGCTCTTGTCTCCTTGCAAACAAATAATAGTAAGCAATCTAGATTCTTAGAGAACTGTATACATTACTGTTTAAGGTGAACAGCATCTTGAGTTGGTCAGTCAGTGATTTATAGTTCATGCACAGGCTACAGTATAACTATTAATAAATAATCATATTCATTATGTGAACTGTTTTCAGGGCCAGTTTTGGTAGTCACAAGTAACAGTTTAATACCACTTTAGTCTATTACTAAAACAAAAAAACAGTTGAGAATTTTACCCTTCCCACCAAAAGAAAATGGCTCCTAGCTTGGTACATCATAGGGGAGGAAGGAAGAGGCACAATAATTTGAATATTCATTTTACTATATTAACTGTGGAGTCCTTGGTGTTCTCTAAGTAGGTTGTTTGCAGATGTTTCATTATCCAACTTGGTCCGTGCCAGTGAGTTTGGTGTTTGTTCTCTGTTTATATACAGCAACTTGTCTTGCCAGTGCCAATGGGTGTATAATTTTCTCCTTGATAATTTCTTGATTAGGGTATGTTTTCTGTTCGATTGTTTGGTGATTAATCTCTGCTTATCTGGATATTGGTTGCTAGAGACCAGTGCTTTTTTTGAAGGAAAAAAAAAAAAAGGTGTCGGAACTCACACACGTTATACAACCCGCCTTGCCTACCCTACAAGGTTCCATCCAAAAAAAGGTGCCGGAACTCCGTTCTGAGCGTTCTATGAGAAAAAAAGCCCTGCTAGAGACTATGTGTTTCTAGTCTTTTTGTTTTTTTTCTGGCTTTTTTATTCTCTTTGAATGGTGTACAAATGTGGTTTATTACTATGTAATGGCTTTTATTGATGGCTGTCTATTGCTGTGTGTGTGCAGCAGTTGCAACTTTGAGGACAGTTCATAACTTTTGGGGATCTAACATAATTTCATACGGTCGTTAAGTGAGTACTATCTACAGTTGGTTTATATGATGCCTTATGGTTATAATAGCCCATTGGTTGTTTCTGAGATGTTTTTGATGTACAGATAGTAGTCGAGTTATAACTGCAATTGGGACCTGGATTGCCATTGCTAAGCAGTGCAGCTGCAAAGCACAACAGCGCATGACCACATCATTTAGTGAAGGCAATCCAGACAGTCTCAGTTGCAACCCAGGATGTGCAGGTTGATAAGTGGGAAAGCAGAGGAAGTCCCAGGAAAGGAATATGGGGGCGCTGCAGTGGGTGAAGGGGAGCTCCTGAAAGGCCTGTGCAGGCTGGGTACTAGTTGGGAGGAGGACGTTCTTGGCATGGCAGAAACTCAGAAAGGCCAGGGCATTAAGGTACATCCATGTGTGCAATGGCAGAGAGGCTGTAGAAAGAGGGTGGGGTACATGCATGCAGTCATTTGTAGGGAGGCTGCGGAAAGAGGGTGCAGGGTACATGTAAAGTGCAAAGTTTATGTGAGTGAAAGGCGGAAGAAGAAGAGTATGGTGCATGCAAGTAAAGAAAGACCAGTGGGCGAGGGGAGAAGAGAGACCCCAGAAGCTTGCAATCTTGCTGCCTTCCCGCTGATTTTGCTTGAAGGAGGCTGGCAGGGAAGGTCATGTGTGGGATGCTGCAACTGGTCATAAGTGTGAGCTGTTGCCAGGCTACCGAATTTTATTCATTTGATTGCAGAGGTGCTGAAATAGCTTGGACTTAAATGACTGGTTAAAAAGACTCTTAGTTTAGCGTCATTGTAACTTCGAATGGTCGCCAAAGTAATGTTTGTAACTTGACTACTAGCGTAGCAGCATTATCCTTTTCATAGCTGGTTTTGGTTGTGTTGTAGTGGGTTGAGTGGTCAAAAAATTTTTGATAAAGTTCTGTGGGTATCCATTTTATTGGAAGATGTTATACAGGTACTCCTTGGCTTAACACCACAATTAAGCCCAACATTTTTATTGCTAAGCAAGACAGTTGATAAGTGAGTTTTGCTCCATTTTATGACCCTTTGCCACACTTGTTAAGCGAATCACTGCAGTTGCTAGGTGAATCATGCGGTCGTTAAGCGAATCTGGCTTCCCCCATTGACTTTGCTTGTCAGAAGCCAGCTGGGAAAGTTACAAATACTGATCACATGCCCTGGGACAGTGCAACTGTCATAAATACATGCCAGTTGCCAAGCGCCTGAATTTTGATCATGTGACCAGGGGAATGTTGCAATGGTCGTAACTGAAAAATGATCATGTCACTTTTTTGTGTCATTGTAACTTCGAACAGTCACTGAACAACTGGTTGTAAGTTGAGGACTATCTGTATAGGTCAGGGGTAGGCAACCTTGGCTCTTTTATGACTCATGGACTTCAACTCCCAGAATTCCTGAGCCAGCTATGCTGGCTCAGGAATTCTGGGAGTTGAAGTCCATGAGTCATAAAAGAGCCAAGGTTGCCTACCCCTGGTATAGGTGGTCTGTTTCCTTTTTTCTTTTTTGGTGTTTTGGTTTTTTCCAAATTTTGATTGTGTGCTATAGTTTTTAGATGCTGCTTTAGAGTTCCTGCCACGTATCATGAGAGGCTTCCTCTGATTTAGATAATCACTTTTGAATGGCAGTTTAGATTACCAAAATAGATCGCCACTCTCAGGAGTGAATATAGATTACTTGATTTATTCATTTAGAAACTGCTTGAGATCTATCTGTGGCTTAGCATGATATATGAACCTTCTCAGAAAGAACAAATGTTCTTTTCTTGGTTAAATCGATATATTGCTTTCATACAAATCTTATTTTCACTCAGGAAACTGGAAACAACTTATTGTTTGTTTAATGAGGTTTATTACAAGTTTCTTTCAGGAAATACTAGCTAAAGTAGATTTATTAATCATTATGGATGGCTTACAAATGTTTTTTTTTTGTTCTTCTTACAGCATACTGTGTATCCCGATTGGCCTATAGATTCTATTCTCATAAGATGTATGTAGAATCTAACTCCATAATGGGGCAATTCTGTGGATGGCTAGTCAAAAAGGCCAAATGTACAGACTTGCCCACAGAAAAGGTAATTAAGTATCCTTATAGTCTGAATGAAGGTTATAGCATGAAATGAGAGTGGTGTGTGGGGCACAGGAACTACCTTATGAAATAAGACTGTTGATTTGTTATTTTTGAGACAGGCTCTAATTTTATATGACCAAGGTCTTAAGCCTATTATTTTACTAATGAAATGAAGCCTAGGTTTTCAACTTAGTGAAGGGTTTTAGCAAATCACTCTTTTCTAGACAGAACCTGTGGTTGTTTACTTAAAATGTAAGTCATATCCCTATCCCTGCATATTCCAAACAAATTCAAATTAATTTATTTAGATAATTTTTAATTTTATCTTAAATATATAACTCTATATTTATATGGCTAACAAACACAAGTTTTAAAACCATTTTTACTGTGGTTGTTAAGTGAATAATCACCGGTCGCTAAGCAAATCCAGCTTTCTCAAATGATTTTGCTTGTTGGAAGCTGACTGAGAAAGTTACAAACTGGAATCACATGACCACAACTGCAACTGTTGTAAATATGAGTCGGATGCCAAGCAACGGAATTGTGATCATGTGATTGTGGGGGTGGAGCAGCAGTTGTAATGTTGAGGACCCATCACCCCTCACTTTTTCTGAGGCTGTTGTAACTTCAAACCATTGTTAAATGAATGATCGTAAATTGAGGGCTACCTGTACTGAGATAAAATGCTTCTAGGAGGCCTCTGATTATTTGCCAGTCATAATCAGTTTGGTTAACCATATCCCTCTTCAATACATTGTCCATTACTTTCCTGGATAATTTTCTTGATTTCATTTCCCTGGACTATGCAATTTTACAAAACTAATTTCATGGGTCTGCCATTACATTATACCTATATCTAGTCATTCCCTTCACTCTTACATTTGGATTTGTTGGCTTGCCTGGAATTCAGTGATTTAACTCATACAGTAGTATCCAAAGATCTTTTGGTCAAGACAGGAACTGTCTGACATGGTTGCTTAAAGTCTAATCACCATAAAGAGCTTGAAATTCCTTAATTCTTAATTTTTTATTGTTTTTAGTATGGCTAAATGATTTTTATTATGATTTTAATTGTTTTGTTTTATTGTGATTTTATGTTAACTGTGCACTGCTCAGAATCATGCATGTGAGATGGTCAGTTATGTAAATTTACCAAATAAATACATAAAAAATGGGATAGCTACCTCTACCTGACATCCCAATCCCATTTCATTGAGCGTTGAACTCCTAGAGCAGCTTAGCAATTTAAGCAAAGGCTTATAATTCACAGTTGTTTGATATGTGGGGAGCTTCTAATCTTCTGGGCCTCCCTTTGCCACCCTGAATGTTTATCTTTCTCTTTCCAGCTACACAACTGCTTTAAGCTGCAAGTAGAAAACTACAGGAAACTGGGCTTGCTAGAGGAGGGTCTTCAAACTGTAGCCCTCTGGTTGGCTTCTCATCACAACAAGATCACAGAACAGGTGGTGGAGCCTGTCTGCTCCTGGGTCAAAGTCAAGATGGATGCCAATAAAAATGGGGCTGATGATTTGAGGCTGAAGTAAGAAATGAATTAAAGATTAGGTCTCTTATTCAAAACTGGCAATATCAGAGTAGTTTCTACATATATTTTTATTAGGAATTGTTATTTTTTTGTTTCCTGCCATCCTAGTAAACTAAAAGTAATGAGGCTGATGTTTCCCCTTCTTGCCATTTAAAATTTTGTTCTGCGGGGAGTCTGTTGTTTTCCTTTTTAATAATTAAAAATATACTTTATTTTATTTATTTTTCATACTTCTGTACCATCCATCTCCCTCAAAAAGAGGGAGATTTTTTATCGTTCAAAATTGGCCATGAGCTGTGCACAAAACAAGATTCATTTTGTTTTCAAACCCAGAACAAATCTGTTTTGAAAATTCAGCAGACCTTTTTCAAATCCATCATGTTTTCCTGAAATAAAACTCAGGAATGTTTTGGTGGTTCTAGATTTCAGTCTTATGAAAACTTAGAGGGATCCTGGAGTGATTTTACAGGTCAAGTAGGGCAAGGCTGATATGTGTTTCCTCTCCTCCTTTCAGTAGCTTCCAGTGTAACATTCCACTAACTTATCTGCCTCCTAATTTTTCCAGCATTTTTCCTCCCTTCTCCCCCCTCAGCTGCTGACTTTCCAACATGGCATATTTCAGACTTCCTTAGCCCCAAGTCTTCTCATATCTGTTCTTCCTTTCTACTCGTTAGCCCCATTCTGCCACTTTCAATGTCCCAGCATAGTACAGCTGACTGTCTTGTTCCCATAACTTTCTCATTGCCGTCCTCCCTTCAGTTGCAAATAATATCTGGCTCCCTCACCCTCTTTTTTTTCCCCACCAAAAGCATTTCTGCCACAAATAACAGCTTTTTGAGTGCCAAAGAAACACCCTTGTTTTGTTCTATGTATGAACCCAGCACATTCAAAATATATGTGCACAGTCCATCTGAAACTTAAATTCCATGTTTGGGATGTTTTGCATTTTTAGAATGAGTCATTCTCCCTTCAGGGCCTATCCAGACATAAGAAACCTATTCATGGAAATGCCATAGGACTGAGGAACTTATACTTGAAAGGTCCCAGATTCCAGTGTCCTTCAGCACTGGCCATTTCAATTGAGGCAAATGTGAGCTGGCAAGATAAATTTGGAAAGAATGCTATTTGATGCCTTAACTAGCCAGATATTTTTATGGTGGATTGCTATTTAATAAGGCTACTTACGAGTAGACTATTGTTTCTATTTGTTGTGGGTAGAGAGCCATGCAAATGAATTCATGTTTGGTGGAAGAAGATCCCTTCCCTCTACTTTTTAACAATAGAATGTTCAGAACTGATTGCCTTTTGTATCAAAAGAGCAAGAAGTGGGAACATGGGACAGGTGGTCTAATGACGTGTCAAATGCCTCCTTGCAATTGATTCCCAAGACTTTCATCACTTTTTTCTTGCCTTTCCCATTTCCCTTCCAGACTCCTCTTTCTTGCCACTTTCTGTATTCACATCCTCTGAATTCCCTTACTTCTCCAACACTTGCAAATCATCTCTTTTCATTACTTTCTTGCCTTCTACCATCTAGTCTTCCCAGGTTTTCTTCTTCTTCCTAGTGATTTCTTATATGTACTGTTTTTTTTCTTTTTTCTGTAGCCACCCAGAATCATTAAAGAGTCAGGCAACCTCAAAATTGGATAAATAAATATTGCCTTTCCGCAATCCACACATGCTTATTCACCTGGTCATAGAGTGAAGCTTTTCTTTTGTCTTAAAAAATTAAACAAGGGAAAATTGCAGCATTAATTATTAGTACCATAGGAGTATGACATTAGGATTATTTTCCATGTCATAACCTCCTCTGTGTCTGAATCTGTCCTTTTGAGTATGAAGCAAACTCAGTCTCTGTTACTTTATGAATCTCTAGGCAAGAGTTCAAGAGTGAGTCGTAGTTGCCAACTTCTGGAACATCAGTGTAACCTATAACCCTATGTTTCTCTGAGGGCTTTCCATCCAAGTACTAGTGAGATCCAAGTCTACTTGGCTTTTTCAAAGTCTGCCAAGATTGGCTAGACACTGCTATCTTCTGTGACTATAGGAGGGGACCCTAAACTGAAAGTTTTTATCAGTTGAAAAAACTGATACTGAAAAATATCAGTTTTAAAGCACTCTCTTGATGAAGAAAGCTTGTATCTTAAAAGAATGACTGTTATAAAAAAATCCATAAAACAAACCAAACAGACAAAAAAAGTTTTACAGCAGGGATCTTCAAACGTGGCCCTTTTATGACTTGTGGACTTCAACTCCCAGAATTCCTCAGCCAGGCATGTTGGCTGAGGAATTCTGGGAGTTGAAATCCACAAGTCATAAAAGGGCCAAGTTTGAAGACCCCTGTTTTACAGTGAAACGAGTATCCCTGCCCATTTATGACATGAGGCCCTCAAAATGCTGTGTGAAGCAGTGTAACTGCAGTTGACAGAAGCTGCATGTCTTTGCTTTTTACACTTTTTCTAATTTCTATTCTCGTTTGGTTTCTATATTCATTATAGGACTCTGAAGGAAGGTCTTGAAGAGTATCACTTAGATGACGAGATCCTTGTGAAAGTCCTGTTGGAGGAACTAAAGACATACAAAACTGTGCGAGTTGACACTGGCCAAGAGCGTTTCAATGTGATCTGTGACCTCCTAGATATATGTTCAGAAGGCAGCCAATGGGTCCATGAAAGAGCTTTTATCCTAGTAGAATTGGCACAGGTGCTGTGTTATCATGATTATAATGAACAGACAGAATGGTGAGTATTTAGTATGATTTGATGATAGCTTTATAATTTACCTTAAGTCCTACTTTGGATACCTCTTCATTGAAGTGTTGCTCAGTTTTAAAAACTGCCAGAGTTGCAGTGTCTTGTTTCTCGTATCCTGTCTTCTCTTGGTTTTGTCTTTTCGCTGGTGGACTGTGGACTTTTAAGTGCAGGACTGGAGATGAGTTGGGAGAGAATCAACCTTGCTTGCTAACAAAGGATTGCTGACTGATGCTACAAAACTGATAAATGTTAGGATCCGTTGCCACTTCAAAAATACTAATAATTAGGGTACTGGACCCTTGCATATTTTAAGTGCTGTTGTTGCCGTACTTTCTGACTAAAGTATTTGAATCTCTAATGAAAAAAGGGAGAAGGGTTTTATCAGTTATTTATATAGGGATTGGATGATTTAGATATAATAATCTAGAACTGATGAGAATGCTGGCTAAGCTAATTAGAAATGAACAAGCAATCTTCTGACTGTATCATTTATGTTTTCTGACCATATGAGAGCCCAATTACAAAAAAAATTCTCAGCAATTGTCTGTAATTATGTCTGAAATGATTGTTAAATTTAGGTCTTCTCTCTTGTAGTTCTGCTCTGGACTCTATAAATGAAGCCCTGCAGTTGTTAGAATATGTACCAAAGAGTCCACAGAATGAGGAACAGCTCCAGGATGATAAGGCCCAGGCTTTACTCTGGCTTTATATCTGCACAGTTGAGGACAAAATGCATGAGGTATGTGACTAAAAGCAAAATAGCACAGAACTCAAACAGCTAAATACTAATTTGTGTGTATTCTGTACTCCACAGAGAGGAGGAACTAAAATAGCTAAGAAAGCCACTGGAAGGAACATAATCTTTGCTTATTTAATTAAAAATGAGAATGCAGAAATATTTACTTCACTATATCACTAGTATTAAGTGACAATATAATTTAAGGTTATCCCAAAATATACAAATCCAATATACATTATATAACAGGAAACAGTGATAACCTTTTAGAAGCAGCTACAGTCAGTGATCATTCAGAGTTCCCCAGAGATACTTACAATCAGGTTTCCAAATTTTGATTTTCCCCCACAGTCATGTGATCACATTTTGGGCGCATGGCAACCAGACTGCATTTATGACTTTGCAGTGTCCTGCGATCACATGGCCACAATTTATAACTTTTTGCCAGAAACTGGCATTTACTTCTGGTTTCTGGCAAAAAACACCCATTGGCTAAAGGGGTTTGCTTAACAGTCACAGTGTATGTTTAATAACTCCGGCAAAGCAGATTGTTAAAATTGGACAGTGTCACATGGTGACCTGCTTAACGACAAGCATGACTTATGGCCATAATTCTGGGCTCAATTATGGTCGAGGACTATCAATGTAAGAAATCATAAAGCAAAGAGCCCAGTGAGATTAGAATAGGTCATTTAAAGGCCTGGCAACTTGTTTACTGGCTAGCTTTCAAACTAGCACAGTTCTCGAAGGATTTCAGCAAAGATGTTTTACATCATTGCTTAACCTTTCATGATTGGAAATGTTGATTACAGTAACACGTACATGCTCCATGCAAGGGGTATACGCTGTCCCCAGAGCTGTTTTCCATCTTCTGTAATCGTTGAACTGTTTCAATGGAGTGGTCAATGTAAGAACTTGTTTCTATGGTACCAAAATCATATATATAGTAATGGTCTAAATTCTAAAAGTTTGTTAAAGGATGAAAAGAATAACTTTGGTGTAGTGCAGGGGTGTCAAACTGCCGGCCCGTGGGTCGGTTTCATCATACCGAAGCCACGCCCACCCCATTGCCGGCAATGCAAAAAGAGTCTCGATACGTCGCGACACATCACGTGATGTGGCGAGTTTGACACCCATGGTGTAGTGGGTTCAGGTGCTGGCCTAGAAAGCAGGAGGCTGTGAGAACCTATGACAGCTGCCTATCCCAGGTTCTTGGGAAGGACTCAATAGATGTATAAAAATGCCAAATCCAATTTAAACATCTGGCTGATTGTGTGACCAACCATAATAACAATAACCACCATTAAAAGCAGACTAACCACTACATTGTTATTTTGTATTAATTGATGGTAGGAAATGATATATCTCAAGAGTTCATTTACAGGTGGTTACTTGAAATCCCCGCTATCATATAAAATAATGCATATTGCAGGATGGGCTCAACGAAATCTCTCTCAGATAGTTTTGAAGTTCTCTTATCTAAAATTGTGGCATAAGAGACATAGAGGAATGGAACGTGGACAGTAAGAACACTGTCTGGCTTACATACTATCTGGCTTACTTACATACTAAGTATGCTGTTTGCAATATGCTGTTTAATGTTAATTCTCCTCTCTCAAACAGAGTATCAAGCAAGAGCAGAGAACCAGAAATACTGATACAAAAGTTCTTCAGAGCTTTGAAACCAATGATCTCACTTATGAGGATAAATCCCATGATGACAAGTTCCTGTATCTTGGCATTGCATTTAATCTATGTGCAGATTCTGGTGAGGATATTTATATTGCTATTGGACTGAAGGGAACTGCTAAATTGAAAGACATTAGTCTTCTTGGACTACTTTACCAAATACAATTTTCCATTTTAGTTTGAAAACAATGTCATAAAGCAGGGCCAGTCCCAGAACGCAGCCTGTTGGGAACCAGGCCACGCAAGCTGCAAGCGAGCACATGGAATCATCCCCTTATTGGTTTATTATTTGCTCATAGTTAAGATAAGACATTATTTTGTAATAGTCTGGCAACCCTTTATGGACTTTTTGCTGATACCAGAATTGAAAAGTTGATATTTTATGGATTTGCTTATAAATAAGGGATGAAATATTGAATCAAGAGATAACTTTTTAAGTTAATAAGGTATGAAGAGTTATTAAATTGTTTGTATTTGTTGTGATGAAGATTAGAAGTCACTTCTTCATAAATTTCTTTTTACTTTTTACTTTATTCTTTTTTCTTTAATTCTTTTTTTCCATTCTCTTATTTCTCTAGTTTGTGTTACTTTTAACTACTGTAATTACAACAACTTTCCATATCCTAGCAAGATTAAAATCAATGATGCTTTTTAGAGCACTTCAATTTAATATCATTCTGAACCTTTATAACTAAGCAAAATAGTTAATCTTGCTTGGGAATTTTCTATTGGAAACACTTAAATAGCAAACAGGAAGTCTAAATCAAGGCTCCATAACCAAGTTCTACCAGTTTACACAATATTACAATTATTTCATTTCTTAATTTCAGTTTTTGCTCTTTATAGGAGTTCTTTTGTTGGAAAGAATTAAAAACAAATGAGCATAATATAAAAGCACACAACTTGTAGCAACAATAACAATAAATAAACACAACTTTTTTTTAAAAAAAGAAAGGTGTTTGATACTGCAGATTCAGGGCATTTGCCAAGGAACAGCATTCCATGCCATAATTAAGAAGTACATTGCTTCAGTTGTTAACCCTGTTACCTTACACAAGGCTATTAAAGGAGAGTTTGTTACTACCCCAGTGTTTTTATCCATCTGAAAGACAACAGGTTGGAAAAAACCCAAAATAATTGAACTTCAAGCTGTGTATAGTGGATATATATTTTGTTTGCCTGTGTCTTGCAGCTGAGGACATTAGGCAAATGTCTTCAGCAGTTCTATGCTGCTCAGGGAATGATTTCACCTGTTCTTTCTCAGATTGCTTAGGATGCAGCAGATGAGCTCCTCAGAAAGATAAAAGTAGGGCTTGGTCTGGCTGTTTGTAGAAATGCACATATTCTGGCACTTAACTTGTCATTACTTGATTAGCAAAAAGCAAATATAGTCTTGTAATTGTTCCAAGTTTTCGTCTCCTTAGACTACCAAAATTTGGGGATAGAATTGTAATCGATATCAGACATGACCCAATCTCTTTCAAAACAATTTCTCTTCTGTTCAGATGGGACATGTTTTAATAATAATATACTCTTGAAGGTAGGCTGGGTCCTGTATAGGCTGAAGGCAGAATTGAGCTAAAATAATCCTATAAAATTTGCAAACTGTCTTTGCCTAACCCTTTGCTTTCTTTCTAGTGCAATCCAGATGTTTGGATGATGCCCTGGCCTTATGGAAACAGCTCCTATCAAAAGGCAGGACCCCATCAGTACGGAGCATTGAGCAGACAGCAGCATCCCTGCATATCATGGCAGCTTTATACAGAATGATGGGGAAGGTATATTAAATGCTGGGCATTCTGTTCTGGGAATTTTGTATAACCTGATTTTGCTTCTTTAGCTTCCTTGAGGCTTGCTCTTTTCTTTTTTTCCCCTTCCTATTCCAACCCTCTCTTGCCTCTCAGGGATACCTATGTAAAGTGCCTCAGGAATTAGAGAAGATGAGAGATGACAACTGTTTATGCACCTCACAAATGTGATGTATCTTTTCTGCTCTTCTAACTACAAATGTTAACTCTCTTCCCAATCAGATTATAAGAGAGTGGCCTTCAACTGTTGTAACTAACAACCTCCTGTTTTGTTCTCAAGCATGCAGTGTTAGCCAGTAGAAAATTTCTAAGCAAGATTAACTATTTTGCTTAGTTATAATAACCAAGTTGGAATGATATTGGATTGAGGTGCTCTAAAAAGCATAATTGATTTTAACCATGAGTGGATATGAATTGCTAGGCTAGTGAAGGAGTGGAGAATCTCTGGCCTTCCAGCATAATCAGTGGGGAAGGACTGGGAATTATAAATAGGAGAACAGTTGAAGCTCTCCAGGTTTCCCAAATGTATGCGTGGTGGAAATGTTAATGCTGGTTGCAAGAACTAAGTTAAAATGTACAAAGGGGTTTGGTGAGGTATATTAATGAAGTACAGGTAGTCCTCATTTAAGCAACTCCAATTGGTTTTGGCGAAATGGCCGTTAAGCGACATGTTTGTTACTCTTCAGCATATGTTGTTGTCAGGCACAAAAATTTGGGCATAAATGCAGGTATTGATCAGAAAATTATTTTTTTACTATTGTTTATTACCACTGTATTTGCAAACAAGGCAGTTGCGAAACAAGAATTACCTGTAGTTTTATTTATAGCATCCACCTCTACTTTTTCACCCACTGGCTGTCATAAAAGGATGCTAATTGGCAATGTGGCATCTCTAAGTAGCTCCTCTTGATCTCCAGGCTTTTTAAAATAAAAATGTCTTGAATTGCTGTAGCATTCCATGAGTTTTTTTGAAATTGTAGTCTGTCAGTATATTCATGTTTTTTAAAAATGCTGTGGGAACATTAGTCATAAAGGTTTTAAAGCCCTGTAAAAGTGAGTGGCGGATGCTTAGAATTACGGTTTTCCAGTTTCTTGCTACTGTTCCTTTTTCTTGTTCTTCTATAATTTTCAGTGCAGGAACAATAGAAAAAGTAGGTGATGCAGCTTTCTCAAAGAAAGTACCATCATACATACTTATTTTAAAACGGAACACCTTTCCAAAACGTTGAATCAGCATTTTGAATGAATTCTTGCAATGGGATAAAATATGATACGCAGTATGTATGATAGTTCTCTTTACGATTTCTGTTTTGTCCAGGTTTATGTTTGAAAGTTTTTTTCCAATCAGAAAGAAAGCAAAGTAGATGGCCAGCTGGTGACCAATGGCTATGGCAGCTTTATTTGGAAGATAATGGCCATAAAATTGTTAATAAAGGACAGTTTCAGTTTTTGTTCAGTTTTAGTGAAATGAGAGTCTCCAGCAATACACTGTATGCTTTGCTTGCTTTGTAAGCTTATGCACTGGCTGAATAATCAGGCTTGCAGCTTCGGTTTGTTTCCTGTTCAGGGAGAAATGGGAAGAGTAGATTATTCAACTCCAGTAATAATTTCCAAACTGCATTATTTATTTATTTATTTATTTCCATTAACTTATATGCCGCCCTTCTCCCCATGGGACTCAGGGCGGCTCACAGCATGTTAAAACAATATAAAACATTTCCCCTATAAAAGCCAATTAAAAACCAAATATTTATAGCTGTGTCTTATTAAAATCTTTAAAATTGTCCCTATTTAAAATTCACCCTAGGTCAGTCCCGC
>NW_015386858.1:402740-422299 GCF_001527695.2 Protobothrops mucrosquamatus | reverse complement strand
GCAACAGAGTCAAACTCCTCCCATACAACCGTCTCAAGACCTGCTCCCGTCTCCTCCCCCTGGGCCAACCAGTCGGAGTCTAAGCCTTCTCGAATCTGAGCGACTTTGTCATACAGATACTGCGCAAAATCCTCTGCCCTCCCCTCCAGGGGGTCCCCCCCCTCCAATTGAAGGAGAGAGCGGGTCACCCTGAAGAGGGCGGCCGGGCGATTATCTGATGACGCAATGAGTGAGGCATAGTAGTTAGTCCTAGCCACCCTCATCGCCACAAGGTAGGATCTAAGATGTATCCTTACCTGTGCTCGATCGGATTCGGTTCGGCTGGCCTTCCAACTGCTCTCTAGGCGTCTTTTCCGACGTTTCATCTCTCTCAGCCCCTCGGTAAACCAAGGAGATGGTCGAAATCCACGTCGGGTCAGAGGCCACAAAGGCACGACTCGGTCCAATGCTGCGGCGGCAGTTGTCTCCCAGGCCGCCGCCTGATTTTCCGCCGAGTCGTGGACTAGATCCTCCGGATATGGCCCAAGCTCCATCAGGACCATCTTTCTGTTTAAACATTGGCAACTTTTACTACAGTACCTCAGTTCTACAGGAACAGGTTTGGGCCATCAGATCTTTCCAAAATGTTATAGCTGGTCATCTCTATTCCACATATCTTATAATCATCCTCTACATTTCCTGTTCTACCCTCCCCTTCAAAGTTATATATCTAAATGTTTTATTCTGCTTTTATTTTGCAGCCACTAGAGGCTATAGAGAGCTTCTTCCTCATAACAGCTCTTTCTGATGCACTTAAAGATTTTGTTGGGAAAACCAGTGCCTTGTGCCAAATAGTTAAGCTCCTTCTCCAGCTGGAGTGTCCCAGTTATGCTGAGGTGAGTATGAGGTGTATTCACAACACAAATATGGGCACATCACAAGCCCATATCTTTGTTTATAGCCCATTGTTATGTCCCAAAGGTGCATTTTCAGGAGGCAACTGGACTTTCTTGTTTTTCTTTGAAGACATTTCGATTCTCATCCAAGAAGCTTCTTCAGCTCTGACTGGATGGTGGGGAATGGAAGGATTTATATTCCTTGCAGGGTATAAATGGATTTCCAGAAAACATTGCAGACTACAGGAACTATTTGCACTTCAGTTTGAGATGCATACAACACAGACTCATCCCCAACTGCCTGCCCCTGTCTTCGATTGAAACGACACAAGGCAAAAAAACATCCTGCAGCCTAGAAAGCTCCACACACATTTGCACTACTCAGGTGACCCTGAGGACACAGGTAAACCTCCAAATGGCCTCAACGACTCTCTAAAAGAATGCAAATGACCAGCTCCCTGCAAGCAATATAAATTCTTCCATTCCCTATCATCCAGTCAGAGCTGAAGAAGCTCTCTTTTGGATGAGAAGCAAAACATCTTCAAAGAAAAACAAGAAAGTCCAGTTGTTTTGTGAAAAAGCACCTTTGGGGCAACCATAACCTGGATGACAGAGAATCTCCATAGATATTCAGCCGATTATTATTCTGTTGGTCCACTTAGGTCTGCATACAACTACAATTCGGCAACAGGAGAATTCTGGGATTGGATCTTGAACTTTAGGCACCCAAAATACATAGTTTGCTAAAATGACCTCCAGTATAACAAACATGGAGTTTAATGGATTTCTCCTGATGTTATCACATGCTGGTTTACTGTTTTTTATTTTTTTTAAATAGTACAAAATAACATTGAAAGTGTAAAAAAAAAATCATAGTGTAGCGAAAACCCAGATTCAGAAGACATAAAGGAATATTTCCTGTCTTTCATGAAGGGAGGAATAAGAAGGAGGAAAGTAGACTATAAATGCCGGATTTTGTTTGTTCATATTAAACTAGGACAGCCATGAAAGTAATAAATTGCCATATGTCTCCCAATGACCCTGAGTGGTTCACAACAATCAATACAGAAATTAAAATATAATCAATAAGATGTAAAAGATAAAAGATGGTAAGTGGAATGAAGCAAAAGGTCTCATTCTTCGTTGCCAAAGGCCTGGTGGAGAGTTAGGTCCTGTTTGCTCTTCTAAACAAAAGCAGAGTGGAGGCCATTCAGATTTCACAGGGAACCTCATTCCAGAGGGCAGCTGCTATTATAGAGAAGGTGCAGTTCCTGGTCCTGAGAGATGATGATGTTTAATTAAGAAACCCAGAGCACACCGACCCTGCCAGATTGGATTGACTGGGCAAATGCTATGGAAAGCAAGTGGTCTTAAGAAATAAGGTTCTATGCTATGTAAGGGTTTATAGGTGGCACTCTGAATCACACCTGGAAGCAAACTGACAATCAGTGCAGCTTGCAAAGCATAGGCATTACATGTGCATACCAAGACATGCCCATTACTGCTCTTGCCGCTGCATTCTGGACCAGTTGAAGCTTCTGGGGGGTGTCTTCAAAGGCAGGACCACGTAGAGCGTGTTGTAGCATCATCTTTACTTCTATTATATAAGCTTCTCGAGAGGAAAAGTCTACCTTACGTTCTAGAGGGGAAGGTATATGGAGGAACAGTCTCCTCCTTTTAAAGGATTTTTCACAACTTAAGAGTCTTTAGGCCAGACATGTCAAACTCGTGACGTCGCATGGCGTATCGGAGCTTTTCCCCCATTGCCAGCAGTGGGGTGGGCGTGGTTTCCTGGTGATGTGTCCAGCCCGCGGGCCGGCAGTTTGACACTCCTGCTTTAGGCTGTTGAGATGAATTGCTAATGCTCAATCATTAGCTACATTCTCATATTAAATGCTAGTGGGATACCTGTTCCGAAAATGTCCTTTTCCCCCTTTTCTTTTAGACTCTTTTAAGGGAAGCTGAACTATGCCTGAAAAATGTGGATGGAAATAATAGCTCCTACTCGCTGATGAATCAAACATTGGCTGTGCTCCATAGCAAGCTGTATTTAGCAAACTGCAAGGTATTTGCGGTAGAATGCCTTTTTATATGTGTTGGATTAATAAGCTGGTGTGCTAAAAAAAATGTTAAAGTACCTTGGCCTTCATCTATGTTAGATCTAGCGTTCTTGATTGGCTGAGTTCACCTCTAGTCAAGGATAGTCATTGATTCTAGTTGTATCTCATATGACATACTAGAAAGCAACATGGATATCTTGCTTCTGTAGAGTCACAAAGGGAGGCTGTTGTAATATTACTATTTGGCTCTGCTATCGAAAGTTAGTTAACCTTGTTTAGTTAACCTTCTTGCCTAGATACTACTTCTTCAGCTATGCTTATGGCAAGGAGATTCGTCATAGCTAGACTATCAACTGGTTGTCTTCAAGATATACAATACCCAATTGACTCCCTATACAATAAATAGCAGCGGCACCTTCCATACCTAGAATGACCATAATTCTACCACAAATGTTGCACCCTGTCCCTACAGATGCTGCTGAACTACCTCCCAGTGGCTTGAGAAGAGGTGAGGGATACTTGGAATTTTTGTGCAGTAACAACTAGAAGTTAAATCATGAAAAAAACATTATTCTTTAGGACTGCACAAATAGTCATCGTAAGCTTGTAATTGTAAATTTAGTGATAATTGTTAGTAAATCTTGTTAGTATTTTCACGGTCACGTTATTCTATTTTTAACATTTTATCCTTTAGAAAGATTGTTGGCATACTTTTATGAAAAGATTATTAAAAATATTTTCAAGCCGGCAATGATATATAAGGTTTTTCTCCTGGATAACAAGAAGTATCGTTCACTGGATGATAGAACTGGTGTAGAAGACAGCCATCTGGCTTAGTAGAAAAATAAGGAACCAAGTTCCTTATGGCACCATGAGCTTGGCACTTCAAAGGCCCCAAGTGACCAACTTTCTGGGAAGCAAACTATTGCAGAAAGCAAGAAATTGACCCAGTCCCCTTTCTTATTTATTCAATCTACTAAAAAATATTGGATACAATCTGCACTTTGTGGATTCTCAAGAAATTTCTCTGGAGTTGGCAAAACACCTGCAATCCGAACAATGAATTACTGAAAACGGATGGCTAGTTTCCAGAATGGAGAACAACCTTCTTAGCAACTGATGTTTCTTCCTCTTTTCTATTGATGAACAGATTGAAGAAGGCCTCAATCTATTAGTAGGAATCCTTCAAAATCCAGCTTTGCAAAGATCCTCCAAGGTCTGGTATCTGCTGCGAGCCAGTGCTCTCCAGCTAACTGCTGCTTATCTTATCCTACCTTCTTCCATTCTCCCACTGACACTCCGGCAAAAGCTCTCTGTTCAAGGTGAGTGTGAAAATCTGTGTTCCCTTTTTTCTTTCATATGCAATATGCTTCATACTTTATAGGTAAAGAACCTGAAGCACACTGTAAAATGGCAGTGCAATCCATCCAAGGAGAAAGTTTTACCCTATAGTTTTTAAGTTCCTCAATTGGTTCAGAAACTGACTTCCAAACCTAGAGAACTGACTTTCAAACCTAGAGCATATGGAGCAAAAAGCAGAATTATAGATGACTGCTCTACGTTCTTAGAGCAGCTGCATTAATAGTAATAATAATAATAATAATAATAATAATAATAATAATAATAATAATAATAATAATAATAATAATAATAATAATAATAATAATAATAATAATAATAAAAATAATAAAGTTGGATGGGACCTTGGAGGTCATCTAGTCCAACCCCCTGCTCAGGCAGGTAACCCTATACCATTTCGGACAAATGGCTGTCTAGTTTCTTCTTAAAAACTTCCAGTGTTGGAGCATCCACCGCTTCTGGAGGCAGGTTGTTCCACTGGTTAATTGTTCTAACTGTCAGGAAGTTTCTCCTTAGTTCTAGGTTGCTTCTCTCCTTGATTAGTTTCCATCCGTTGCTTCTTGTCCTGCCCTCAGGTGCTTTGGAGAATAGCCTGACTCCCTCTTCTTTGTGGCAGCCCTTGAGATATTGGAATACTGCTATCATGTCCCCCCCTCGTCCTTCTCTTCATCTTGCAGGGGAAGATAGATGGTTAAAGAGTAAGAAATGGGTCTTGTCTCCTGGAAGCTTTCAGCTCCCATTCTCATCCATCAAATGTTAAAAATTGGGGTATTTGGAAAGGGGTTTACAAATAATTTCATTCTGTCCCATAAAATTCCCAAAAAATAATGCTTCTGGAATGCTTCACTGTTTCATTGAATGGCCTTTTTGATCCTCAGAAGGTTGGAAAACTGTAGTGTTGGATTTACTGCTCTGAAAACCAGCTTATTTCTTAAATATGTAATCTTGGAAAATATTGTAGGTTGCATTCTTGTGATTAGGGTTTAGTGTGTGGATTTCATATGTACCTGTAGACAGTGTTGTATGTTATGATCTAAAGGCAGACACTGCTCTCCCAAATAAAATATAAATTAAATAAATTACTAAAAGGAAGAATAGTCTTGTGGGATTTTGTTTATTTAAGTTGTGTTCTTAATTTTAGTGTTTGCAGAAATTAAAGAGTGTCTACAGCTATGGTCCTAAGCCACAGGTTGGGAGTAACGGTCCTCAACAATACTTATAACACTCCTCAGAAATATCAACAACACAGAGATCCCATTACATGGATTTCTTGAGAAAAGTTTCTCAAAGCCACAGTGTTTGAAGAATGTAATATTTTTCTCTTCTACCGTGCAGGATGGAAGACGCCTGAAACGGCTCTAAGTGATGCACACAGACTGTACCGTAGCATCCTCTTGACCTTTTCACTCATTACCAGCGATGCATCAACAAAAGAGTCTCTTGAACATCCGTTTATTGATCATGGTAAATTATTATTGTTTTTT
Organism: Protobothrops mucrosquamatus; assembly: GCF_001527695.2. Taxonomy (NCBI): domain Eukaryota; kingdom Metazoa; phylum Chordata; class Lepidosauria; order Squamata; family Viperidae; genus Protobothrops; species Protobothrops mucrosquamatus. The sequence goes on along the minus strand of NW_015386858.1, from coordinate 416,521 downwards.
TAAGTGTATAAGAACTCTCGCTGTGGCTAAAAGCCTGTGATCTTGAAGCTATTAGCTATCTATGGCTTTTTAATTAAATTTGCATAGTATAAAGACTGAAAAAATATTTTTGTACACTGTACGTTTGGCAACTCCTTAGTGATAAAATTCCCTTTTCTAAGGATTTAAAGAAAGGGTCGACAATCACATTGCTTGCTTCTTTGTTCTCTTGCTCCATTTGCTCTACTAAGTTTGCATATTTTAAAAAGTAGGTTTAAGAATATGTGGGTAATGCTCACCTAATTTTTAGAAATCTGAAAAGTCATGGTGAAAAATCAAGGTACCACTATATTGCAGAGGGAGCCTGCCCTGTTTCACATTTAACTACGATTACTTTATATTTAGTAATTGCCTTGTATGTCTGTTTTGGTTAAACCAATAATTATTGGGTAAACTTAACATTTAGGGAAAAATAAATACCAGAGTAGATTTGGAGATGATGCAAAGTGGAAGGACTGTACATATCCAGGCAACTATTTCCTTTCTTTTTCCTAGCTTTGGGGAAAGGTTTGGTGGTTTTGGAGTTTCATTTAGTATGTTAACCTATCTATCTGCAAAGTATGTACCATAATTATAACATATTTTGGCTTCAAAATGGCACAAACAACTTATTTTTGATAATGACTGGAAGAGACTTTATGGAATTTCAAAAATGGGTATTATGTGACCCAGCTGTGAGCTAAGGGGAATTTTGCTCATGTTCCAGAATGCTTTATATTTTTCACCAACAGAACCACTTAATATCTCAGCTTATGCTCATCTTTGCCACCTCCACCTAAAGTGTTTCCCTTCCCTTTTTGTTTCTCTCTTCCTTCTCAGGTGATAACCTGGTGCAGAAATGGCAAGTGCTGGCAGATATGTTTGTTTGTTCAGAGCGTTTTGTGTCTCTCCTTAGCAAGATTGAGACTGTAAGTGAAGCCAAAGCTTTCTGCCTGGAAACACTCAAAATTTCCATGAAGGTGCAGTCCATTCGATGGTAAGAAACATGCAGATAAAACAAAAGGGGCAGAATTATGGGAAATTACAGACTTTGAATTAAAATGAACTTCTAACCCTTCACTAAAACATAGAGGATTTCTGAGTTCCCGGTTTGCCTTGACATATAGAACTAATCATTTAAAATACATTGGGATTCATAAAACATTATACTTGTTATTGTTGCTCTTATTACTTATTACAGCAAGAATAACGCTAACAATAGGACTATGAATGATTTCAAAGGAATTGTGGGTGGTGTATGTAAGGTTGGGTGCATCTATTAGTGAATTCCAGTTGCAAGTCAAAAATTTGAAATGTTGACTAACTGGACCGCTAAACCCACTGAAACAATGAAGGATACCATCTTGTTACAGAGGATAACCAGGTGGTTTTTTTTAACTTTTCTTCTTAGGTGTGCTTGCTTTCTGGTTCTGAAGAGTGAGCTGGAGCTCCAGCGCAACAATCTGGATCTATGTGCCTCAGATCTTGAGCAGGTCTCCTTTCTTCTTGAATCGGGCACAGGTGGTAAATCTAAGCAGGGTTGAACTTATTTATTTATTTATTTATTTATTTATTTATTTAAGTCATTTAAATATCTGTCCATTTTCTAACCAACTCTGGGCAGCTCGCAATCAAAAGTTAAAACAACATATAAAACCATATTAAAACTATTAAACTAAACACATTAAAGCATTAAAAACAACAAAAATCATGGCAGAGCAAAGGGCTTTTTGTTGCAAGCAGCATGTTGGTTTGAAGGGTTGATCAACCACTCTGTTAAAAATTCAGTCTTACTTGGAGCAGCCGAGGTTCCAGGTCGGTAGATTGTATTTCATTTCAGGCTGCAATTTATTTAAGCTGTGTTTCAGGAATAATGAAGGCTTAAAAAAAAAAAGAGCAAGTGTTGGTGAGGGAAGAACTATGTTATGTTATCCTCCTGATGAGCGGTGCCATATTCCATTAGCCCATATTGTGCAAAGGAATCCAGAATTTGCAGGACAGGATTCATTGTCAAATTATGAATCAATAAATTGAGAGCCTGTTCTTAAGATTTGTGCTCAAATTTCAGTAATCTTCACAACAGAAGTAAATATCAGGAACAAAACTGGGGACAGTTTTGCCCATGACAAAACCGAGTTGTTTGGTCAAAAATAACCAATTTTTTTTTCTGTCTTGCTTCCACCAGCATTTCATTACTTAAATTATTTCTGAAAAAAAGGTACATTGGTCAGTTTTTTCAGACTTTAGACCTGAACTTACTTTCTTTAGAACTTACACATAGTTTTTTGGGTGAAATGATTTGTTTTTTATGACTAGCCAAAGAAGTTAAATGTGATTGAGTCTTGACTTTTTTTCCTCACTCCCTTCTCTCTTTCAGGTGTTTGGTGTTTACATAAGTTGGTGTTTACATAATTGCTCTTTGTACTTCTCTAATCTGGAGCCCAAATAATTGGGCTAGGCATCTTTTGACCCAAACTTTGACAATGAGTTCTACTCAGAATCGGTTTCTGAAAAGGTCTTCCCTAGAGTAGGAGAATCTTTGCAAGTCTGTCAAGATTAGTGGGAGGAAATACATTAGAATAATAGTAAACGTGTTAAGCATTTAACAAAAGGTTATAGAATTTTCATTTTGTTCAGTTCATTGCAAGGGGGAGAAATTACTAAATGAACCTTTCTCTTTTGTTGCTAGTGTTTGAAACCAAAGAAGGAAAGGAGAAAGTGAAAATCAAGCCCAAGAAAGGAGGCCCTAAGGGCAAGAAGCCCAAAAGCCTGCAGTTGGAGTCTCCCGAGGAAGAACAGTCATTCTTGAAAGAAGCCTGCCTTGAATTCATTGATACAGTCCCTGTGCAGAAGACTTTAACTACTTCACCAGTACTGAGGCCAAAGCTGAAGAAACAGCCCAGCTTCCTGAACCACTCAGATAAGTGCTGCTGTTTGCTATGTTCTGATGTGTTCCTCTCCACCATCTGCCTCCGCTGGTTGATCATCTCTGTAGATGGAGAGCTGACCTTTGGGAATAGAGTGGAAGGATTTCATCTCCTTGAGGCCATTCTGCAAAGATGCGCCACTGTGGCTCGGCGGATCGCCCATGTGGTAGCACATGTATCTCAGCAGGAAGAGAAGAAAGTTGTTGGTCCATGTCAATCCACCATTGGGCTCCTTGATGGTCTCGTGGCCCACACCTACGTGCTACTGACAAAGCAAAGCATGAACAGCAGGACACCAGGGAAGAAACTCTGGCAGTTTCTCGAGAAGGGGTTGACCTTTCTTTCCTCCAAGGGGCCTCAACTGCTTGAACTTGAATACTACAGGGCCCAACTACTAATTGCCAGAGCTGTGGCTGCAATTTCTGTTCTCACCTCCAGACAAGACAGTTATACAGAAAATATCCTGTCTAGTACTTGGTCGTGGAAGTCCCCAATGCCTCTTACTGGAGACCAAGAAATCAAGCAGGGAACAACAACAGAAGAGACTTTCAATACAATTTATGAAATGTCTCGGAAAAGCAGAACAAAGAAGCAACCAGGACTTGTCTCAAAATCAAAGCCTAAGAGAATCCAAGGGACCAAATCTCGGCCTGTGGTCAACCCAAATGACCCCTTTGCCCTTGGTGACTCTGATTCAGACACTCCTTTCATTGTTCTTAAGCCCCCTACTGAATCCTTCTGTACCCCAGCACAAAAATCCCTTCCAGTCTCCAAGAAAAACCTGTCCTTAAGTGCCAGGTCCATCACAACTCACAAGGCTCCATTTGTGGTGTTTGAGGAATCCTCTCCAAAACTGACCACTGAACTTCCAAAAGCTCCCAAAGTAACCAGGAGAATGAAATGCCGAATTAAGGTAACTTAATTAACATAAGGAGTGGGGTACTATGCAATTAAAGGATGTTTGACCTTGCTAATGAATAAAGATGTTCTAATAAAACAAAAGGATATTTTGCTTAGCTGGTGCATATATATGTCTTGATACAAGCTTGTTTTAGAGATAATTTCTTCCATACAAGGATGAAAAAAGAATTTCTACTTCATGCAAATATAGATCATGTATGTGCTTCTTGCAGGTTGGCTTGATAAAAATATATGAGTTACTAATTGCAAATGCATTACATCAGTAATCCTTATGCGTATTGATATAGTGGTGGTCTCAAAACCTCCAAGAACCTTAACCAGTGGTTAACCAGGATGACAAGTTAATGGCCCATTGAATTGTTTAGACTAAATTTGGCATTTTTATCAACCTATCGAGCCCTTCCCAAAGACCTGGGACAGGCAAATGTTGATGTTTGTTATATTCTCTAGTTCTTTCTCTTCTGTTGTCCCCAGGTACTGCCACGTCAGCTCTTTTTTTTGGTCTTTCTGATCAACAGTTGTTAAATCTGAGGTATTATATAGCTGGTGCCTGTCTGTTGAATTCTAAAGTCCCAGAGCACTTTAGCTTCTTCCATTTTCAATTATTTTCCCTATTTTGTGGTTCCATCAGTTCTTGCTTGCAGACAAATGGTATTTCTTGCATATTGTCCAATGCATCATTGTTGCTACTTTGTCATGCTGTTGCCTATAGTCAGTCTGTGCAATCTTGCAGCAGCTAAACTAGGTGGTCTACTTTAGGTTCTTTGCAGAAGTGGCACTTACTGTCTGTTACTGTCTTCTCAATTCCAGCTTTGTATGCATTTGTTCTTAAGGCTTGGTCTTGTGCAGCCAGAATTAGCACCTCTTTCTTCAGCTTTCCTACTCTTAGCCATTGCCAGGTCTTATTATTATCTGCTTTGCCTGCTGTTTTTTTTAATGTACTGACCATGTAATACTTTGTCTTCTCATGTCCCTTTTTAGTTATTATTTTAAGATTTTTATCCCAACATTTTAAAATATATTTTGGTCAACTCAAGGCACTTAACATACCTAATATTCCAGCTTCCTATTTTCCCCACACCAACAGTCCAATGAAGTAGGTTGGGCTGAGAGAGAGAGAGCAACTGGTTCAAAGTCTTCTAGCTGGCTTTCATGCCTAAGTGAGGCCAAGAATGCAAAATTCCTATTCCTATTCTATCGTGTTTCCCCCAAAAATAAGATGCAACTGGAAAATAAGCCCTAGCGTGATTTTTCAAGATGCTCGTAATATAAGCCCTGCCCCAGAAATAAACCCCAGTTAAGATCGTCAGCCAGACGGAAGCATTTAGTCCCTTATTTCCCCGAAAATAAGACCTAACTGGAAAATAAGACCTAATGTGTCTTTTGGAGCAAATTAATATAAGACCCGATCTTATTTTGGGGAAAACACGGTACTTGAAAAGCATACAAATCTCTTTGTTTCTAAATTTTTAAAACACAGGCATTTCTTGCTTAACAATCCTAATTGGGACCAGAATATCCATCACTAAGCGATGAAATCATTAGGCAAAACATCACATGACTGCATTGCTTAGTGATGGTGGTTTTGACAGTCATTAGGTGAGGACCTCATGCTTTTCCTACCTTGCAGCATTTGCCTCCACTTCAAACCCACCTATTCACCTAACTCCCTCCATCTCTGACTCTTTTGGGCCACCCTGTACTCTTACCATCCCTGCTTCTCCCTTCGCCTTCTTTTCCAAGAAAATGAGAAATCCCATCCCTTTGTTATCCCCAGATTCCCTTCAGCGATGACAGCGATGCTGAAGGCCATCCAGAAGCAGGGCCAGAATCCCAGCTCTGTGTTGAGAATGAACCAATGGCTGCTACTCGCAGGACAGGACGGAGACTAGCATCTAACAGAAAACCAGCTAAAATAGAGAAGTGCAGTGCTGGGTCTTCACAGGAGTGCTCCAAAATGGTAAATCCCCAGCTTGGGAGGCCAAGTACTAGGAGACGCACTAGACAAGAAAAGCAAGAAGAAATCCAGAAAGCTTCCAAGGAGAAAATTCATCAGGAAGATCAAGGAGGAGGAGAAAAGAAAGAGATTCTAAAGACAAACAAGGAGAGTTCAGAAGACAACATTGAAGTCTTGCGAGGTTCTGATGAGAAACCTGTTAAAGGTAGGCTTTATGTTACGAAAATGGCAAGCAAAAATCAAGGGCCGAGCAGACTGCAGATTCATATTAATATCAACAAAAATGCAAAACACTGAGACAGAAATGGGAAATAAGAAATGGAGCTGTGATTGTAGGGATATAAATAAGCCCCATCTGACCTAAGGAACTGGAGGATACATCATTTCTGTCAGTCTCTTCTTCTCCCCATCTGCTTCCTTCTTTCCCTTCTTGTCCTTTATGCTTTGAAGCGCAGCACATACTGGGCTCCAGTGGGTGGGGAGATCTGTTAAACGCAAATTCTTAAGGTATTTGGGAAAACGTAAAGGCAACAAGGAAGGAAAGAAGTCAACAGAAAAAAATCTGTTGACTTACATCCAAAATTTACCATTGGAAGTAGTATTGATTTCTGATTCCAACTTCCTGCTTACTTTAAATTCTTCTTGTCTGCCTGGCCCAACATTTGTGGTAGCCAAGTAAGGAAGGAAATGTTCTAAACATTCTAAAATTTCTATTTGGGATTTGTAAAAATTGATTTTTTATGAGGCTCAGTATTATCATCTCTGTCCACTGAGATTGCATCATATATCATGTAGCTGAATATTTCAACTTGCCTGAGCAGAAGCCTCCTTACTTTCAAGTACCGTGTTTCCCTGAAAATAAGACTTGGTTGTTGTTTTTTCCTCCAAAAGAGTCATCAGGTCTTATTTTCAGGGGTGTGTGTGTCTTTTCCACACACCTCGTGGTGGTGGCATCAACAGCCCCACCCAGCTGACCCACTGCTTCTGCAGCCAAAGGATCAACTTCATTCTGCAGCTGAGAATGGAGTTCAGGCCTGCATTTCGCCATCAGAGACCTTTCCGGAAGGCCTGTGCAGCCGAGAACCAACCTACAGATCGATCCATGGCAGGCCTGACTGCAGTGGCAAGCTCCACCCCCACCCTAGCTTGATTTTTAGGTGTGCGCCTCACCCCAAAACTAGGGCTTATTTTTGGGTAGGGCTTGTATTAGACCCACCCCCAAAAAATCAAGCTAGGGCTTATTTTCGAATTAGGTCTTACTTTCGGGAAAACATAGTATATTTACTGTGGATTTGCAGGCTGAAGTCAGTTATAGCCCACATAGATGATGCACAGTAAATCCATAAATCAACCGTTTCTAGATGTTTACTGTCCAGATTAACATATCATCAGCAGCCCTGACTTAACACCAGTAGGCATCAACTGTTGAGTTTGTAGTCTTTGTGGAATTACAACGAAGGCATAGATTATGATGATAGCCTCAAAGTCAATATTTGGACAAGATGGAAAAGTTTTGGTGTTCTGTTTCTTTATCCTCTGCAGAAACTCGAGGACAACCAAGGACAGAAGATCAGGAGGTCCTTCGGAGAGACTTTGGCACTGTCTTACAGGGAGGATTTTCAGCTACAGAGAAGAAAGTTTTGGAAGATCCCTTCAACTTGCACGTACTTGCCTCTTCGCTAGATGCACCGGCTGGTAAAGAGCCGTTCAAATCTGTTTTCTCTCAAATCTTCCTTTAAAAATTATATTATTGTTGGAAAGACTTACCTGAACTATGGCTTCCACAATATACTGCATGAAAACCCTTGCATTTTTTTTTAAACAGAGAAGTTTGAATTCTGATATTTTTCTGGATCATTTATTTTTAAATTTCTATCCTAGTTTTCACTGCTACAGTTGACCAAGTTCAATCTATTGCCTAGGGATCTTTTCTAGAATAGTGCCCTTAGATGTAATTTCTGATGGTCCCATAGCCATTAGTTGTACTGACTATGGCTGATGAGAAATTAAGCGTCATTGGAAGGCATTGGCTGGGAAAGGCTGAGTTAGAATATCAGCAGTCATTTGTGCAAGCTGGCTTTACTCAGAAGTTTCCCTAAGCAAAAATCCATAGAATTTCAGCCTATACTTGCTATGCTCATGACTCAGAATTCTTAGATTACTAACAAATTATCTGCTTTCCTGGTACCGACTTAATAATATTGAGATATAAATAAATTTTCTGGATGTCGAAAGTATAGATTGTAGGGCTGTAAAACAGGATTAAAACAAAAAAGAGATGGCTTATCTAAGTCCACCCAATTCAGCCTTATATTTAATAATTTGTTTGGTTAGCAAAGGGCATTAGAAATGTCCTAATGGCTCCACATGGTTAGGGAATTTTCCATGATAGCCATAGGCAAACCAGCTAAGGAGACATGACTCAAGTCAAAATGGATTTCATGCTAACAAGAGAAAAAGTAAAATTTGTTTCCCCATGACAAACACGGGAATAGAATTGGTTACTTGAGAAAAAATATTTTAAATTTACTGAAATGCTAGTTGCCTGCCTGCAGAGGATGTACTTTAAATTACCTTGTAGAGTTTTGTAATGTTAAAAACGGGAAATGAAGAATAATTATCTATCCTGGCTTGAGCTACTAGAAGGATGTGGAATGCAGATATAAAAATGGAGCTTTATGAAATTAGAACTTATTTCTGAATGTATTCTGGCTGGTGTAGTCCATATGTGTTGCATTCAGTTCCTACCATGCTGACATGGAATTATGACAGTTGAATTCCAGCACGTTTGGAGAGGGAACCGTGGCTAGAGAAATTGGGTAAATAGATTAATATTGCAAATTCAAAAAGAGAACTAACACTGCTCGATTATGAAATAGACTGACTAATCTGAACATAACTGCATTCAGGTTTTCACTGACTTTCAGGTTTTATTTTTCTTCCCTCACTTGCATTATTACAGACATCTTGTCCATGGACTCAGTCTACGACTCCCTGCAAGCCGCTTTTCATTCAATTGCCCATTATCCACTGGGTGCCCTCTACAACCATCTCTGTCAACTCATGGCGCTGTGTATTGGGAACCGGGACCCCATTGCTACTGCCTATCTGGTTTCTGAGTCAGTCTCTATCACTCTTCGTCATCAGAAGATGACCATGATTCATAAAAAGCTCAAGTAAGTTCATGGTGATGGAGGGGGGAAATGGGAACATGTTCTCTATCAGTTTGATGAGCGTGGCAAGTGCAAAAATGTAAAAATGACACCAAACAATCCTATCCTTATTCACCATGCTGGTGGATCTGAACAAGGCTTCTCATTGGAAGGAGATAATCCCAGAACAGGAGTTCGTGAAAGTACTATCAGACAGCCTCTTTCAGGGATTTTGCTGTGATTTTAAACCAAATGGAAGAAAAGTTGCAAGAGATGCAGCTGAACTGTCTATTACTGTGAATGTTCTGGAAAGTAGATTAGTAAATCATGCAGTGGGTAGCCTCCCTGTGGATATATATTTGAAGTTCCCCTGATGCTTGAATGCACTTGTTTCCCATCCCAGCTTTTAGTTGAACTTTAAATGAACTGGAAGCTTGCAAAACTTCATGGCCTAGAATTCAGAACAAAACTTGCACAGTCCAAACTGTAAATGAAATAGTAATACTTCCTTAAATAAGCCCACTGGAAATGGGTGGGTAATACATTCAAATAAATAAATAGACATTCCAATCAGGTTTGTCAAGGTGGAGTAGACTTCTGTGACTAACATGAAAATTTTAGAACTGTCTTTAAGATTATTGTCTTCATCAGTAACCGTATGTCACATCTACAGAAGGGAAAGCATATTTTTGCAATAAAGCAGAGACATATTTTAAGAATGTCTTAATAATCTTAGTGTTCCATTTCCTCCTTAGCAAAATGAAAAAAACATCAGTGGCCAAGCAACTGGAGGCACTCACCCTGCAAGAAGGAAAAGCAGATTCTCAGCTTCAGCACCTCTTAGAACTTCAGAATGCCTTTGAGTTCAGTTGCCCCAACTCAACAGAGTTGGAAACTAAGAAATTCAGAGAAGGGCTGCAGGAAATCCCCCCTGGTATGTGACTGATATGTAAGAGGGAATCATATTTTGATTGTGGTTGGTAAGTACCACCATTCTGAAAAGGAAGACAGTTCTCAGTCATAAAGAGGCTCATAAATGAGTGCTCTTTGTCAGCATTTTTTTTAGCAACAATCTGATGCACTGCAAATGTTTTGACTTACTTTCCATTTGCCCAATCAGTAAGACCAATAGAAGAAATCTGGGGAAATTATAATAAAAAAAGTGTATGGACACTACTAGGCTGCCCATCCACCAGTACAGGTTATTCAATTCTCTTGGATGTATTACATTAGGAATTTGGAGCTTGGAAGTAGGAATTGGAAAACTGCTAAGTGATCAGAGGGTTAGGTGAGCTGAGTTCTGTCCTGCCCTTTTTTCTCAACCATTAATTGGCTTTTTTTAAATTACTCTGACCTTTTGAGGGCTAAAAAGTACAAGGCTTAAAGGAGTAGAGTGATGAGCGGGGATGATGGCTTGAAGGCCTGTGTTATGCTTTGGCAAACAAAGTCTGGTTTTAATAAGATATTATTTTCTCGTTACATTTTCTCTTTTCAATTGACTTATTTAAGAGTCTTCCTGTCTCCTCCTTAGGAGTCACAGTGTGCATAATGACTCTGGTGAGCACCCAGCCAGAGACCATGGGGGACATCCTCTTATTGACAAGGTTAGAGAAAGGTGCTATCCCTGTGAACATCCAGATACAGACTCTGCACGCCAAGGTAAGAGCGAGAAGGAGAATTTGAATGCTAAGTTTCTGGATTTAGGCCATGTTTTGCTTCATAATATTCCTTTTGATGTTTTTTCAGGTCTCCTTAAGTGCAGCTCTAAGTGAATTTGAAGCCATCCTGCAAAAACAAAAAGAGATCTCAAATTTTACAGAGAAAGAGGATTGGTGGACTGGCCGGATAGCATTGGACAAAAGAATGATGGTGCGGTCTGCTTTCCTATAGCATATGGTTCTCTTTTAGATCAACCCTTAATTTAGTAGACTAAATTAATCCAATTTAGTACATTTATTCTGCATATATTAAAATTATTTTCCTCCTTCAGTCAAATTAAAATTTGCAGTTTGAGGTCCTTTTGGCTTCATGTGGCTTCATCTCTGCTCTATAGTTTTCAAGGTATATAATGCTGACCTTTATGTCCATGATCCTCTGGACATAGATTGTGCTGAGAAGATGAGATTAGTAATCTAAGCACATGTAAAAGGCATGTGTTGGACAAAGCTGAGCTAGTGACAAGCTTAAAACTTTCTGAGTTGGCATCAACAGAAAGAATGGGAAGAGGAGATCAAGACTATCAGGACGACTTGCTGTCTTGATTGTGCAATCACATTTGATTCCTTCATGCTCTGTTCTTTCAAGTTCTTCTCCCTCCCCAATAATGCCCATACACATGTAATGCACTCTTACAGCTTTCTGCCTTTGGTAGGAATCAGAATCAGGTCAAAGGTAGCATCCTCCAAACCACACTGTTGTGCTGTTCTCTCTCTCCCCCCCCCCCTTTGTTAAAAGGACTTTTCTGATTTCACAGGCTTTGATGGATTCTCTGGAGATACATGTGCTGAGCTGTTGGAAGATTGCACTACTACCAACCTGTGAAAATGACAGCTTAATGGAAGAAGCCTCCCATCTTCTAACACATCTCAGAGAATGTGGTTGTGAAAAGGTTGATATAGCTTTGCTCAAGGTGAGGAGATGGTCAGGCTTTGACTGTAGAAAGTGAGGTTAGCCAGGTATAACTTGTCTTCAACAGGATGATCCGTTATTATATCAGGTTATTATATCAGACAGCCCCAGATATGGGAATTTCTTTTCTCTTTTGATAGGTCATACTGGCTGGATCCCATTTGTTAACTCCACAACTTGTAGAGCACTTGGTACGGGGCCTTCACCCAGCTCAACCTGAGAGAGCCCTGAGCCTTCTACAGGAGACAGTGGACAAACTGAAATTATACACTGGCCAGGCACCAAGGGGCCACTTGGTGCTTGTGCTGGATAAAGTGAGTAATGATGGAACCATGCTCTTTTACTACAGGGATGAGCAAATGGCAACCTCGGGGCAGCATTCTTGTATTGCGCAAGAGGCTGCTGCCTGGATTCTCTTCCCATAGAAACATGTAGAAAGAATCGTCATGAAATATCCCAATCTTCTAAGCAAGGGGTGTCAAACTGCGGGCCGGACGCGTCACGACGAAACTGCGCCCACCCCATTGCCGGCAATAGGGAAAAAGCTCCGATATGTCGCGTGACGTCGCGAGTTTGACATGTCTGTTCTAAGCGTTCCAGGATTGGTCCAGTAACTTACCATATTATTGACTTGCTTCAACCAATAAATGTTTTATGGAAGGGGAACTGAACACTTGATCTTTCTTTGCAGCATCTCCAGAAGCTTCCCTGGGAAAACATACCATGTTTAAGAAACCAGTCAATAACCCGATTACCATCTCTACACTTTCTGCTTAGCTACTCACTTATGAAAAAGGTGAGGCATCTGTTACTTTTCTGGAAGCTGAGAGCTTGACTCAGATATGTTCTTTTTCAGCACCCTTTACTGATGCATTTAATAGCAACTTTAACACTGTCATAACTAAATAACAGTTCTTTGGCATCTTAGATTTCTGCCTCATCATTGAAGTCCAGAGGGAAAAGGAGTGCTTAACAAATGCTAGGAGACACTATGTTGCGAGAATCTGGGGAGCTTTTTAGGAGATAGTACCCATTTCTTTGCTTCCTCTGTGACAAGGAAGATCCATTCACTTAAGCTGGCCAGTGCTATTAGCATCAAAACCTCAGTCTCTGATTTGTATTAGTTCTGATGGACAAACAAAAATTGAGAGTCACTTAGTTCTGATACTGGGTGAGACTATCATTATTATTATTAAATGTATTTACCGCCTATCTTGCTACTCTAGATGGCTCACAACCATAAAAAATGAAATAAATAAAACGGAAATTTAAACAAAAGAAAAGTAAAATAATAGAACAATCAAACAAACAAGGAAAAAGAAGACAAAGAAAATATGTCGATATGACGATTAAAAAGATGGGCACATCTTTTTTTATAGGGGAGGGGAGGTAGAGTTTGCTGTCAATCTAGCAGCCATCTCTAGAGCTGAATTTTTCCATTGGGTCCCCAAGCCAATTTGCAGAGCCAGGTCTTTAGGCTCTTATGGAAGGATAGGGGATTGGGGGCAGATCTTACCTTGGAGGGCAGGATGTTCCAAAGGGTGGGCACTGCAGCAGAGAAGGCTCTTCCCGACAGAGTTCTTCAACCAATGGGATCCTCATAAGGCCCTCTTTGCCGGCCTAAGTAGAGCTATTGGGCTGTTTTGAGTAAAGAAAGCTAGCATAATTTCTGTAACTCTAAAAACTCAGTTCCTTGACTTGAGAAAGCCAGCATGCAAACTAAAAAGGATTTGATTTTGATTTTTTTTTTTGATTTTATTGGATTTCTACCCCGCCCTTTTCCTTACGGACTCAGGGCGGCTTACAGCCCGTTAAAAACAAGTAAACAAATACAAAAAACATATCACATTTTAAAATCAATAAAAATAAAATATTGCAATAGGCCAATTAGTATCCTTTAAAACCAATAGAAAACTAATTAAAAGTAATACTTAGGCTAGTCCTGCCTGCTTAAAAAGCCACGTCTTGAGGGCGCGGCAGAAGGAGGGGAGATCCGGAATCACCCGGATCTCTGGGGGGAGTTCATTCCAAAGGGTGGGGGCTCCCACCGAGAAGGCCCTCCCCCTGGGGGTCACCAGCCGGCACTGTCTGGCTGACGGCACCCTGAGGAGACCCTCTCTGTGGGAGCGTATCGGCCGGTGGGAGGTAATCTGAGGCAGCAGGCGGTCCCGAAGGTAA
>NW_015386858.1:367130-402493 GCF_001527695.2 Protobothrops mucrosquamatus | reverse complement strand
ACCCCGCAAGTTAGGGGCCTTAGGGTCGACCTCTGTCCCCCTGCCAATACAGACTGCGTGCGCTCGGTAAGGAAGGAGGAGAACCACCGCATCACGGTACCTCCCACTCCCAACTCCACCAGGCGCCGCAGCATGATACCGTGGTCAACGGTATCAAAAGCCGCTGAGAGGTCCAGAAGCACTAGGACAGAGGAATAACGTAGGCTGCTCTTAGTCACAAGAAGGCACAATCAAATTTCCATGAAAGTGAAATATTGCTTACAAGGAGCAATGTTTGTTTAAAGAATTTGTATGCATTTCCCCCCAAAATAGTTTAAAATGACCATTAAACAGAATTTTAAAAAGACTGAACAATATTAAAGGAGACCAAAGATGGATGGATAGATAGGATAGACAGACAGACAAACAAAAATATGGCTGCATTAGGGCTTGGTATACTGTGTGTAAGACATCATTGCAAAGCATAGTAGAGTTTGTGGAAGACCTGTCTCAACCCAGAAGCAATTTGCTAGCTATAGCATAAAGCCTAGTGGCCTCCCTTGATGTTCATTGGTGCTTTTACAGCTGATAATAGAAGACACACATACACACACACTTTCTTCTCATGGACTTTGGATAATCAAGTGAAAATCCTCACATGCTAAAAATAGTGCCTGATTTCATGGTGCTTTGTCCCCATTTAATGAAGCAACTATTCTGATCTCCTTCAAACAGTATCAGGAAGAGACTATCCTCAACCACGGAGTCAGCAGCAGCAGCACCTTCTATGTTCTGAACCCACACAAAAATCTTCCTGGCACAGAGAAGATGTTCAAAGAATGGTTTCAAAGGTAGGTATTTGCACTCTATGTTGCACAGATTTTGGATCCTTCAGGGGAGCCATAGCATCACAATCTGTCAGCAGGCTTCCTTTTGAATCAAGGTTGCTTACCATGTTGACACAACCAAACTCATTCAACTGATAGCTATCTTTTTTCCCCCTCTGCTTATTACTTGGTAGTGAACCTGGATGGGCAGGAGTGGTGGGAGAGGTTCCCAGTACAGACCAAGTACCACTGGCCCTCGAAGAACGTGATCTCTACATGTGAGTACAAGGCAGAGCTGCATATCCTATACTAGCACCAGCAAAAAGTTTGAATGCTTGAATGAATTGCAGGTAGAAAACTTGCACAAGGAAAGCTATTAAAGCACAGAGGAAGTGGATTCTGGGTCTGATGTGATTGCTCTGAGAGAATACATTTTTCCTTGATTAGGCGCTTAATTGTAAGTGTTCTCGCCTTTAAAAATGTTTTTAATACAGTAGATCTCAGCTACAGAGGCTCATTAGAGTAATGCTATTCATAAGTGAGCAGAGGCATAGAGAAAGCAGGAAAATAGAAAAGTACAAAAAAAGTTGCTCAAGAATACATTTTTCTCTGAATGTATTTAACAGTTTTCTGCTCTTTGAGTATTTATATAAAGTCTCAGAAAATAGTTATGCAAAACCAAGATATCACAGAGAAGTAAGAACTGGCTTATGGGGGGGAAGGAAAAGAGTTGCTATGCCATAACTATATTTTGGGCTACTTACCAGGACAAGCAGTGCTGGAAATTCCTTGATTTCCTCCCCACCCCTCTGTTTCCCATTTCTATAACATTTATTAGTGTCTTTTATGACTCTATATTAAATAACAAGATAAGCAGCAAGCTTATCCTGAAGGTTATACTCGAAGCCTAGTGTTTTCCAAGAACCTCATCAGCAAGTCATGTGCAAAAACACATTTAATAGATGTGTTCAGTTCAGCTGGGAGGTTTTGGCTCATTGTAGCCAACTTCTAAATGAGGAGAGAAGATCTTTTAGCAAACCTAATTATTTTGCCAGAATTAAGCAAGAATGCTTATCATACCCTATATCAGATCCTATATATCATATGTCATATCCTATATCTCACATATTTCTTATATCAAAAATACAATAAAAATATAGCAATGCTAATAAAATCAGAATGTACAGAATAGTGATTAAATGAATGGTATTTGAAGAAAATTTAAAATATATCCATAAAATGTTAATATAGAAATAGCTCATTTTTTCACATATTATTAAATCTAGTCATATAGACCATCTATTGTTCCATCGTTTTGATACAATATCGTATTTCAGTATAATAGTATTTATATAATAGTCTTAATATTCTATTATTTATGCACCTATTAAATGTAGTATTAAATGTAGATAACAGAAAGAAAAAGTAGATATTCTATCAATATTAATCACAGTTTTGAATATTAATATTGCAAGCATGATCATTTGAGTTTTTCTTCAAAATTAAATAAAACACATATCAAAGTATTTGTTTTATAGCACAGATTTCAGTCTTAGGCTAAATTAATTGATATTAAAATTTCCAATGTATTGTTCCGTTGTGTGTGTGTGTGTGTGTGTGAATATGGATATATGTATTTTTATATATGTTAATAAAGGAAAAATAAATGAACAAACCCTGCTGCTTTAACTTGCTGGAACCAAACTTCTCGCTCCCTTTTGCCGTGGATAAGTTGAGCAAAAGAGGGGATGCAGCCTTCTGACGATGTGATTGAGAGGCCAGCCACTTTAAAAGATTTCCTGTTTCAGTTTCTGGTGCAGGTATATTATTTAAGATCTGCAAATGAACAGGAAACTGAGACAATCAAGAAATTGCACAATGGGAATCTGACAGATTTTTTTGAGGTGTCAATCAATTTTTTTTCTTCTTTTAGCTACGCTGGCCATGGGGCAGGCGCACGCTTTGTGGATTCCATCTTAAAAATGGATTGCAGAGCTGTGGCTCTTCTTTTTGGCTGCAGCAGTGCTGCTCTAGCAGTACAGGGCAACCTGGAGGGAACTGGTGCTATCCTCAAGTTCATCATGGCAGGATGGTAAGTTGCTAAAACCTAGTAGTCATCTTGGTAATTGCCCATAATCATAGTTCCTAAATCCTGATATACTGGCTTCCAAACTATGTTGGGAAAAGTATACATGAAGTCAATACTTGGGAAATCTTTGCTATCCTAAAGCTTCAGGAGCAAGGAGACATCATCCAACATGAAATGCTTGTGCAAGCCTAAGTATTACTCAACCAAACCTTTTGCTCTGTTTTGCCTACCAATTGATATATCCATGTTTCTGTTATAAACGTGCTCACATACTTCTTTCCTCTCCCTTGTTTTCCAGTCCCCTAGTGCTGGGTAATCTCTGGGATGTAACAGATCGAGATATTGATCGCTATATGCGGGCACTTCTGAACAACTGGCTCAAGGCAAGTTCTGGAGCCCCTTTGCTGCAGTACGTCATTGAATCCCGCCAGGCTCCCAAGCTCAGATACATGATTGGAGCTGCTCCCATTGCATATGGCTTACCAGTATTCCTGAAATAGAAAACTCAACAAAACATGAGATCTATTTCATGGGGAAAATTTGACGGGAGTTGAATGAATTTATTATTACGTTTTGAATTCCCTTAAGTAGAAATTGTCTAACTGCGTTTCAGGGGAAAGGATAAACATTTAATTTATGCTAGTATGTTTGGTCACAGTCTGCCTTGCCTTTTTGATCTAGCAAGCCTGCATTGCACTTAGAGAACCTATGTAAGCTGCTATCTTTTGGAATATGTATCACATTTATACAGAGTAAATGTTCAACAATTATTGTAAGTTATTCTTAAATCTATTTTTATTTTAATGTTTCAAAACCTCAATAAAGTTAAAAGTAAATAACTTCTGTGTATACATGCAACCAATCCTGAACTTGGGACAGGGGATGTGTTCTAGTCTTGACTGAGGATGTTTGAGCTGACTTGTCTAGGGCTAGGAGACTGGAATAATGGGAAATAGGTAACAGTCCTGCCAGATTTTGTACAGGTAGTTGACTTATGACCACAGTTGTGCCCAAAGTTTCTGTTAAGTGAGACATTTGTTAAGTGAGTTGTGCCCCATTTTACGACCTTTCTTGCCACAGTTAAGTGAATCACTGCAGTTGATAAGTTAGTAACACGGTTATTAAGTGAATCAGGATTCCCTGTTGACTTTGCTTGTCAAAAGGTTGCAGAAGATGATCACATAACCTTGGAACACAGCAACTGTCATAAATATGAACCAGTTGCCAGGCGTCTGAATTTTGATCACACGATTACGGGAATGCTGCAAGGTTGTAACTGAAAAATAGTCATCATGTCACATTTTTCACTGCTCTTGTAATTTTGAATGGTCACTAAATGAACTTTTGTAAGTCAATGACTACCTGTATTACAACTTTCAGCAGCCTCAGCCAGTATAAGCAGTCATTAGGGATACTTGGGAAGGCATGCAATTTAAAATATTTGTATTCTACTAGACAACTTATACATCCTTCCTTGGAATTTTAGTTCTACCTTTATTATAGCTTTTTTAACATTATAAATTAGGCATTTGGCATTTCTTTTGGCTTACCTTAGCACAAAAATGTGCTTTTTATGTGCTGATTAAGCAAGGTCTTGAGTATATGAGCAACATCCCAGAGCTGAATAAATTATTTACCATAATATGGGAAATTAACTCTTTCCTGTTTGATCTCCAGATCCCTAATTTCCAGAGGCTATGACATGGAATGTTGTGAGCAACCTTGATCGTTATGAAGTCCTATTTTTGCACTGAGAAACTCTTATTTTGATCTTAGGGAGCCTTCAGGTCCAGGGATACCAATAAATGATTACTGCATAGGCAATAGAAGGAGACAACCCTCTCAAATCCAAATAAACTGCATTCTTGAATCAATTGTTTCCTCTACAGCTCCTCAGATTCAAAAAGGAGCTATTCAGTAAGGATATCGGATTATTTTGTATTCACTTTTAGTCAGTACTTCAAAGGCACAGGTTACTTTCTAAAACAATCTTAAATCAGTTTTACCCATTCAGCTGCATTGCATTAGATGAGTTACTTGGTTGACCAGGAGAACAGTAGCTGAAGTTATACATCTGGAGGGGATTATACAGGATGTATAATTCTGGGAGTTGAAGTCCACACACCTTCAAATTGTCAAAAGTTGAGAAGCACTAATCTAACCAATAAACGGGTAAGCAGACTGAGGCTGCAGTTAGACGCCGAGATGCAACGAAGACCTCAGATACCCCCCCGGATGCTTGGGACTGCCCTTCGCGTCATCCCCAACCAACGGGGATGATGTTTGAGATCTTATAACAATAGATCTAAGATCTTCGATGAATAGCTTTGGAAGGGGCAGTAGCGGGCTCAGTTTGCTTGATGGGGGCGATTCAAAGACATAAGCGAACGCAAATCATTTGCACAGTCCAAAGAAACCAATCGGAGTTCCGATTTTTATTCACACGCTCCAATACAGATTTGCCTCTGGACGCATGTAAGCGCTGCTGGTTTTTTTCCCCCTTACTTCGGTAATAGCGCTTCCGCCCTCTAAGAAGAAGTGGGGGCGTGGCGTCCCGAGCCTTAAGCGTCTTTCTATTGGCTGGGCAGGGCGGCCTTTTCGGTTGGCCGCGAGTCACAAAGGGCGCCTTGATCATAGACTCCAGCAGCTAGAGCGAGCGTCACTACCTTCCCGAGGAGGCGCGCGGAGGGATCTCTCCGCCTCCTAAGATGGCGCAGCAGGTGAACATCGCGGAGCTCTCCCTGCCGCAACTGGAAGTGTTGAAAACCCAGCTGGATCAGGTGAGAAAGCGGAGGGGGGGTGGAGGTGGATAGGCTTGCTTGTCATCACGGCTGCCGGCACAGAAGGAGGGGGCGCTTGGTCAGCTCGGGGTGGAATTAGGTGGTCCTTTCGAGACCCTAACCCGGGGGGGGGGAGTCCTTTCCGGACCTAAACCGGGGGTTCCTTCACTTGGCCTTCAGAAGCTCCCATCTCCCCCAAGGATGGGGGAAGGAGGTGAGAGTTGGGAGCCAAACGTCCTGGAGGGTACCCGGTTGGGGTGGATGTTCATGCCGAGCCCAATTATTCGAAAGAAAGAAAGGAAGGAAGGCAGACCCATCCATTGGACTCAATATTATCCCCAGGTAAGCGTGAGTGAGACTGCAGCCGTCACGGCTTTCTCTGAATCTCCATTGAATAAAAGAAGGGGGAGAAGGAAGGGGACGCAAGCTTTTAACCGGGTAATAGGATTTTGTCTATGGCCATCGTGATCTTTGTCTTGTAATGTTCATTGTGAGGCCACAACCCCCTGTGACTTTCCAGGGGCTGCTAATATAGGTAGTCCTCAACTTCATTTAGTGACCATTCAAAGTTACAGTGGCCCTGAAAATAGTGGTTTATGACCATTTTTCACACTTATGGCCGTTGCAGCATCTCCATGGTCAGGTGATTTACATTTGGATGCTTGACAACTGACACATTTATGACGGTTGCAGTATGGGGGGGGTGTCATGTGATCTCCTTTTGCGACCTGACAAGCAAAATCAATGGGGAAATCAGATTCACTTTAACAACCTAATTTAAGAACTGCAGTGATTCGCTTAAGAAATGTGGCAAGAAAAGTTGTAAAATGGGGCAAAATTCACGTAACAAATTTCTCACTTAACAACAGAAATGTTGGATTCAATTGTGGTTGTAAGTTGAGGACTACCTGAGTCTCCAGGTTGTATCTTGAAGTCTGAACCTCAGGACTTTGGGCAACTCACAGATAGGTAGTTTTTAAATGGAAATGTGTATTGAGTATTGAGGAACATGAAAGTGACTTACCTAGATGTTCTCCAGCTTTGGGTTTTATATAGCGTGCTAGACAACCCTTTATCCCATCAGTCCTTCAAAAACTCAGTATGTTCTCTTGGAAATGCCTTGCATAATTCAACTGTTTGGGGTCATTATGCTTTGCCTTCCCCTCTTTCCCCTCAAAATGTACATGAAATTGTTTGTGGTTTTTTGGTAAGTTTGTCACTTAAGTTCAGATGCCATAGGAAGATCAGGTAAAAATCATGTCTCTCCTCTTCTCAAAATGAGTATCCTAAATAATTTCCCTGCTCCATAAATATTAGTTTTATATAACACTTTAATATTTGGAGTGCTTTACTCTGAATATTTTCTCCATCATTCCTGCAATATTTTAATATAATAGGCCAGACATATCTCTTTCTGTTACTGTATAAATTAAGCGAGGAGGGTCAGTGCTTAGAATTATAGAAATAAGAGGTTGCTTTGTTAATGGCTTTCTACATGAAGTTAGATCTGAATTCAAAAGGTATGGTCACTCTTATTTTAAGAGACTGATGTAATTCACAATCTCCTGTTTGACTATCCACTCTTGTTAATGTGAAAAATTGATTCAAAAATAATTTTTAACATTGAACTTGAAGACAGAGATGGTTTATTATTTGCTAATGTCACTGACTTAAATGACATTCACAAATACAGGATGGAAAACTGGAAGTCTCAAGCCTTCTCTCTCAGCAGCCTTTTTGTTTTTTAAATGCTGGTTCTGTCTCTTTTGGATCAGCAGTTTGACAGTTGGTTTGCTGGTTGGTTTCATTCTTTTCCAAGGGGGGGAGGGGGAGAGGGCGCAGTTCACATAGTATTCTTCCTCCAACCCTTTGTGTGTGAGACGGGACTCTTTGCTGCATTTCTAGATATTAAAGAGATTTTAAAAAATCAAGGGGAATTAAGTTTCATACCTGGGGCATGTAGTTTAGAGACTTATGACTAGAGTTTTCAACGCTACCTCCCATCCTTACATGATAGACCATGTACCTCATCAAGCAGGAAAGGAAGGACAAAGGGAATGGGAAAACTATAATAATTCTTTTTCACTTGAGATATTAACATACAAAGCTTCCCTACTAAAGATGTAAGTATGGAGTTCCCTTGATCAGGATCAGCAACCAAACAGACAGCAAGCCAAACAAAATGAATCAGTTTGAAATGATAGAAAATATTTGTAGCTTGGGAGTAGATTTTGGCAGTGGTTTGTTCTTCGAGCTTGCCATTTAACTCCCGAACATTTTGTTACTAGATTAGGTAACATCTTCAGCAGGACTTCGGCCGAAGTGTCTTGTTCCATTCCTCTTTAGTTTATATAGGTCTTGTGTGGTGGTGCGGTCAGTTGGTCACATGACTGGCTGTTTGCATGGTGCGAAAATCAACTGGTGAGGTAGTTGGTTCTGTCATTGAACCGGACTACTTGAACAACCAATCAGTGATGGAACCAACTTGCTTGCCAGTTGATTTTCATGCAATGCGAACAGCCAGTCATGTGACCAACTGACCGCACCACCACACAAGACCTATATAAACTAAAGAGAAACAGGACAAGATACTTCACCCAGAGTCCCACTGAAGATGTTACCTAGTTTGATAATGAAACGTTCAGAAGCTAAACAGCAAGCTCGGAGAACAAACCATTGCCAAAATGAATAGGTTTTAAGCAGACCACAGGATGGTGCTGGTCTACTACAAATGCAAAAAACAAAAAAAACAAAAACAAAAATCAAAGAAATTGGAATGAAATTCAACATTACTTCAGACTGCAAGGCTTTATAGTAATATTCATGGGTACAGAATTCCAGACCTTGTACTAAAGTAACAAAAGACTAGCATAGCACAATAAAAGTAATTAAATTTAACACAGTATTCCTAGCTAAAAGTTTATACCTGTCGGTTTATGTAAAACATCTACAGACTATAATAAAATAACAAGATTATTTTGAAGTACCCAATATTATGTAAATTTCCTTAATCATAATTCTAAATATCTCTATAGGAATTAAAATCAAATTGCTACCTTATCCGAATAACCCTAGTTAAAATTTTTGCCACAGCAATGAAGAATTTGATCACAAAGAAGACATTTAATATAAAATTGATTAGAATGTCCAAGAAAGGATTGTAAAACTAGATTAATCAAATCATTATACGAGCTAAGATAAAAGCTACAATACAGGACTATTTGCTCCATTGATTCTAGATCATGGTTCTTTGAAGTAGTGCTCAAGTTATGTCAGCAATTGGGACCAGAATTTCTGTGACTAAGTGCAACATTATGTGACTTCATTACTTGGTAATAGCAATTCTTGCAGTCCCCATTGCTGTTGTTAAGAAAGGATTGTGGGTTATTAAGAGAGAACCTCCTAACAACTTCCTGCCAACTTTGTCAAAGTGGGTGGGGAAGCTGGCAGTTGCAAGTCCTGGGTAGTTCACAACCAAGCCAGCAGACAGGTAAATGGCTACTGTCACATGGGAAATGGGGGTGGCTGGCTGGGGAGGTGTGTTGCACAGCAAGGCTTGGACTGGCTGCTGCCAGGTTGTGTGGGTGCATGAATGGTGGCGGGTGCAAGCATAGCAAGACTTGGTGTATTTGCTGCCAGATGGGAAGGGATGCATAAGTGGCAGGGGAGGTGTGGCATGGGTGCAGCAAGGCTTGGGGAGGGTGCACAAGTGGCTGAGGAGACATGGCGCAAGCCCCTCAAGGTTGGGATGCTGCAACTGACATCAACAAAGATGATTAGGGGACTGGAGGCTAAAACATACAAGGAACGGCTGCTGGAATTGGGTATGTCTAGTTTAATGAAGAGAAGGACGAGGGGGGACATGATAGCAGTATTTCAATATCTCAGGGGTTGCCACAAAGAAGAGGGAGTCAGGCTATTCTCCAAAGCGCCTGAAGGCAGGACAAGAAGCAGCGGATGGAAACTAATCAAGGAGAGAAGCAACCTAGAACTAAGGAGAAACTTCCTGACAGTTAGAACAATTAACCAGTGGAACAATCTGCCTCCAGAAGCGGTGAATGCTCCAACACTGGAAGTTTTTAAGAAAATACTGGACAGCTATTTGTCCAAAATGGTATAGGGTTTCCTGCCTGAGCAGGGGGTTGGACTAGATGACCTCCAAGATCCCTTCCAGATTATTATTATTATTATTATTATTATTATTATTATTATTGTTGTTGTTGTTGTTGTTGTTGTTGTTGTTGTTGTGCAAGCTGATTGTTAAGTGCCCCAATTGGGATGATGTGACTGGGTATTTCAATGGCTAGAACTTTGAGGACTGGTCATAAGTACCACTTGTTCAGTGCTGTTGTAAATTGAAACAGTTTCTGAATGAGTGGACATTAACTGAGGAATACATATAGATCAGACCAAGAAATTAACTCCACAGGAAGGCTAAAACTACTTTGACTGAGATTGGTTGTAATAACAAGGCTATACTGTCCCTCCTCCTCCCTGTATCCAGTGAATTAAGGAAGTACCTAAGTTGCTTCTGAATGTTATCTCATTATTCTGGACCCTAAGAACCTAAGAATTTCTGCAAATTTCTGTCAAGCTCATGTTCCGAACTGTTTAGACCTTGTCCCTGTCTGACAGATGCATGTTAACTGTTGCTTTCATTCACAACAGGCATCTTTCAGTATTAGGTATTTGGGGAGGCAGCAGTGGGGAGAGAGGATATTGTTATTTCCTAATTTAAAACCTATGTGGAATATGGAGGAGGGCAGGAAAGAGAAATCCATGCTAGATTAAAATGACTGAGGCGATTAGTGGGGTGATTCTATTGTTCGGCCATTCTAAGTGCGTTCATATGTTGAGGATCTAGCTGGAAAAGATCTAGCTCGGGTAGGCAACCTTGGTTCTTTTATGACTCGTGTGCTGGCTCAGGAATTCTGGGAGTTGAAGTCCACGAGTCATAAAAGAGCCGTTGCCTACCCCTGATCTAGCTGAAAAATATGTTTTAACTGAATATGTTAATATTAGTGAATCAACTCAATTTAATTCTTGGGATTAAGATGCTATTCTAATTTTCCTAAGAATCCCAGGATTATCATTTTGATATTTAAAATCTGTGTTCTCCTACTTTAAGAAAAAAAATGATACTTGCTTTATGTGATAATCTTACATAGTTTATTGTCCACTAGACTGGTTATAGAACAGTGATGGCGAACCTTTTAGAGACCGAGTGCCCAAACCGCAACCCAAAACCAACTTATTTATCGCCGGGTGCCAGGGCCACATCAGCACTGTGGTGCCCTCGGGGGGGGGCAGGGAGGCGCCTCTGAGTGCCGCCTCTGGCACGCAAAAATCGGGGGTACAAAAATGGGCCACCATGCTGCAAGGTACAAAAACAGCTGCTGCCTCACCACAGGGTGCAGATACAAGGCTGCAACATGCAAGAATGGGGCAGGGCTAGTGAGTATCACGCAGGCAGTAGCCCCGCCCCATTTGCAGCGCGTGTGTGCTCACGGCCCCCTGTGCACATGCACGCATGTAAAATGCTTCCCCCTCCCTTTTCTTCCAGTCCACCAATCGACAATGGTTGGTGACCTCTGCTCTACCACCTTTACTCAAGCTTGCTAGTCGGCCGCTTCACCTCCTTTGTGCTGGGCAGGGCTCATGGCGGTGGCCTGATGGACCTGCTGCTGGCAGCGGTGGCGCGTGTGCCAACAGAGAGGGCTCTGAGTGCCGCCTCTGGCACGCGTGCCATAGGTTCGCCACCACTGTTATAGAAGATTATATGGCAAGGATTTATGCAATTAGAATTTGAGCCAACTCTTGTCACTCATTCTCTATGGGTCCTGTTATTCTTTAAATTCCACATTTCAATTCACTAATGGAGTTGTTAAGGAACCAGATCTCCAATTTTCATTGCTCAATATTAAGGTAAGCTTAGTATAAACATAATATGTTTTTGTAATCCCTTTCAAATGTTGCTGAATTACAGCTCACAACATTCTTCAACATCAACAATGTGTTTGGAAATTTTAACAACTTCAGAAAAGCCATAGATTTTCCACCCTGATTTGGACATTATGCTGCCACACGTGGAAATGCTTGTAGTTCAGTCTTCCCACATGTTCATATGTGGAATAAACCAAAATATTCCATTGGGAACAAGAGGAAATTGTGGTTAATGGGCATGTTTATGAACTATGTAGCCACAACATCTCCATCATTTTCTTGCAATGTATCTGTTACATGGTGTCATTTTGTCATAAAAAGCATGATAAACTTTTTGATGAGAACAGAACAGACACATTTAAATAAAATAATTGCCACATCTCTCAGTGCACTAAATAGCACAGTGACGAAATTTTCTAAGACTGTTTTAGAATGTCTAATCCAACAATTGTTTGGAAGCTGAGAGTATGGCCTTCATTGCTGAACTCTTGGGTTTTGTATGTTTTTTCTCCAGGAAGTTGAATTCCTTTCTTCATCCATTGCACAACTTAAGGTGGTACAGACAAAATATGTGGAAGCAAAGGACTGTCTGAATGTATTAAATAAAAGCAATGAAGGCAAGTAATAATTCCCTTTTTAAAATCACACTCTTTTGTAG
This sequence comes from Protobothrops mucrosquamatus, assembly GCF_001527695.2. Taxonomy (NCBI): domain Eukaryota; kingdom Metazoa; phylum Chordata; class Lepidosauria; order Squamata; family Viperidae; genus Protobothrops; species Protobothrops mucrosquamatus. Next base: position 390,217 of record NW_015386858.1, on the reverse strand, counting down.
CCTCAGCTCAGTCTTGAAAATGTGCTTGAGATTTTTGTGGGAAACCTCTGGTTTTGCTGAACTGTAGCTCCTAACATTCCTCCTCATTGGCTGTGCTAGCTGATGCTGGGATGAGTTTTACATCTTCCAAACCAGAGGTTTCCCAGCTGTTTTATGACCTAATGAAATTCTCTACCTGTGCCTCATCTTCTCTTGCCTAGAAGATTCTTCTCTGTTTTGATTATAATAAGTCTGTTTTGGTTACATGGTTGGCTGACGTTTCATTGGTACATTTTAGTGGTCAGTTTGAGATTATTCATCTGTGGTTTAAATAACTGAAGACTGGAAAAATATTATAAAACTTGCTAAAGCAATGTTTCTTAAAGGGTTTTTTCCTCTCTCTCAGGAGCCTTTCCCATTTTAAAAAATTATGAAGGACCCCAAAAAGAGCTTTTGTTTGTATGCATTACATTTAACAATATTTATCATATTAAAAATTAAAATTGATGCATTCGCTGCCATTGTTGCTTCTCATGATTGTGCGGGATTTTAATATAACATAGGCTGGGAAATGTGATTTTATGGATCTCTGAGATTCCAGTACCACACCTTAAGAAACACTGCTCAATAGGAATTCAGCAATAGTTTCTGTGTCTCAGATTCAAAAAATGGTCCTGTATTGAACTCTGTTTCTGAATTACTATTAAATATTCTGCAGATTGGGAGAATAGTTCTGGGCATTTTCCTCTTTATTTATTTTTCCTGTTCTATATTAGAGCTTCACAGTGCAATTAGTAAAATGAATAGCATGGTGGCCTAGTGTTGAAGACATTTGCCTCGTACTCGGAAGGTTGAGGGTTCAATCCTAGGTAGCAACAGATGTTTCTCTCTCAGGGTCCAAAGAGAAAATATCTGCTGTGAACTCTGCATAGGCATGAGGAAGGGCATCCAGCCAGTAAACACTCAGCTCCATTGAGTCACCCCAACTCTACCCCGAATTAAGGGATTATAGGGTCATAAAAAGAAGAAATTAGTGCAATTAGTAAAATAAATGTAAAACAAATAATACAAAGGGGAAAGGATGCACTTAACGTGGCTCAAAGATTCTCCAAAATATTCAGATCTTAAGATACTGCTGAAATGACACTAATATCTGTGTTAGCTTAATGTCTAAGACAAGACCATTTTGTATGGGGGCTACATAGGTGAGATGGCATTTCCGTGCATTTCCACATGATGGACAGTTGATCTCAGCAGTAGAAGCTAAGGAAAACATTCCTTAGCAGACCTTAATATCTATATTAATAAATCTTGGAAAGTGTCCTTCCTCAAGTATTATGGTCCTAAACCAATTACAACCATTACACAACATTCACTAACAGTTCAGATTGTATTTGAACTACGTGTTGCCAGCTAGTATGATTTGTTTAACATGGTATATGGGCTGTTCTAGCTGCTAAATTCTGCATTAGTTATAATTTATCCTTTTGTAGGGTAGCCTTATCTAGAACATATTGCAAAACCTATTTTTCTCCTCTGCTTAGGTAAAGAGCTACTGGTTCCACTCTCCAGCTCTGTATCCTTTTTACAAAATAATATCATGGAAGATCTTCAACTTTTTGACTTTTTCTTCCTCATAAGTATAGTAATTTCTAGTAATTCTAATAATTTGGCACTGGGATTAATCAACAATCAAACAGTTTACTGAATTACTATTATTTCAGTGAGCCCAAATGTGGTTTACCACTTCTAAAAAAGAAATATTGTTTGCATAGGCTAGCTATTCTGCTATCATTTCTCATGGGAATAAATCTAGAGGCAAGTTACCTTGGAAGCTGTAGATTTCTATATGTTGTACTTAGAAGCTTTGTAAGGGGAAGGAAGGAAGGGAGGGAGGGAGGGAGGGAGGGAAGGAAGGAAGGAAGGAAGGAAGGAAGGAAGGAAGGAAGGAAGGAAGGAAGGAAGGAAGGAAGGAAGGAAGGATCTAATCAAAGTTAGTAAGAAATCAGAATCCCTTCAGGCTAATGCCATTCTTTTCAGCAGAAAGCAGTTGGCACATTTGTATGACATATTAATTACAGTTTATGATGAAACATAATGTGCGAACCAGTGCTGGCTGGCTCTGTATTATGCTTTCTGTTGTGATTTCCACCAGTTGCTCAACTGAGAAACAAAAATGCTTCCATAGCAACCCAAAGTGTAGCCTGATGACACACTAATCGTACTTGCAGGAGAAGTCTCAGAACCTTGAAGAAGTTCCATTTTAAGTATTGATAAACAGTGTTTTTCTACAAGAAATTGCAGCACTTTGAAGCCATCAACTACCAGCACAAAAAAAACTATACCAGGAGAAAGCATCTAAGGTTGGTCTGTTGTAGTTCAACCTCTAATTCCAATATTAGAACAAGTCTCTTTTTTAAAAGGGGGAGAGGCATCTTTTCATTTAGCTCATTTTGTATTTGTGTAAATGAATTTCCTCCTGCAGCTGTTGTCAAATGATATTTTTCCAAATTAATGCTGTACCTATGATTGGATGGGACCACTGTAACTTACCATGATTATAACATTTGGGATTTTTAAGACACTAGAGAAGGCAAAAGAAACTTTTAATATGGAACTACATTGATTATACAAATATAAAACCTCAAGAATCTCCTGTTTTCTAATCTTGGAGACCACAGGAGTTGTGTCTTTACTTAGAGAGCTACAAAGATATGCTTTGTTCTAGGTTTTCTCAGTGCATAGCACAGGTGGGAAGGTGTATTTTGTTGTGAGTATATTTTTAGATACAATGGCAACCTCTGGCTCAATTAAAAAACAACAACTGTGAGCTTAAATCTGCTGAGTACTTGAATGGGAGACAACCACAAAACACCAGGCTAGTGTAAAGTGGTCCCAAGGAACTGTGTTAACATAAATCAGCCAAAGGTAAAGCTATTCTCATGTCTACAGTTATAGCTTGGATGTTTTGTAAAACTGAGCAGAGTTTGCAAGCCAGTTCCCAAAAGGTACTGATGATGAGATGGTTGTACTTTCTGTGACTCTTTGCCTGAAGTAGTTTAAGTCTAGTGCTATATTTGCATCCTACAAGCTCCAAACAACTCCAAAAATACTCATAACTCTACTATTTTACCATTTTTATTTTATTTCGTGAAGAAATACTGATGCCATGCTTCATAATATTACCTCAGTCATTATAATTATTCTTTCCAGTATTGTTTCTTCATCAGCATGAGAGTGATGACCTAGCAATGCTTGTGACTTTTTTACTTACTCCACTGGGGGACTTCCTCTTTGGACTAGAAATTTAATTCTTTTTTCCCTCTTGATTGTGCTTGATTCCTCCCGGATCTTCTGCTTTTCCTTAACCTTTCTTTACAGATGTATGTTCCTGGGAAGCTTTCTGATGTGAGCCATGTATTGTTAGATGTAGGTACAGGTTATTATGTAGAAAAGGTAAGACATTTATCATTTCTGTGAGGCTGATGTTAAAGGAGCTTCACAATTCCAAGGAGGCAACAATACATAATTTAACATCATAGGAAATGCAGAGTTCTGGTCTTCCACCATGCAGGCACAGTTGTACAGAAAGTCCTCGACTTACAGCTGTAATTGAGCCTTGAATTACTATCGTAAATCGGACCTCATTTTAGCAGTGGTCATTAATGCTGCAGTTGTTAAGCAAACACCACTGTTTGTTAAGCAAATCCATTTTCCTCAATGGGTATTCATGTGCAACTCCCCTCTCCCCGGCTTGCCTTTGAGCCAGAGGCTTTAAAAGCATGGGCCCCTACTTGCGTGTACCCCGAACAAGAGGCTCTTAGGAAACCTTCCTGGTCTGATTTTTACACCAGGTTGTGAAAAAAGGCACATTTCTTGAGAAACTATAAAGTGCAACAAAGGCCAGTTCAAAAGAGTTAACAGAGAATTCTAATCTTGGCAGAAATAACCAAATTCAAATCGTGTTTTTATTTCATTCATTTTTATATGTCTCTCTATGCCACCAAAGTATTTTGCTTACCTCAGCTGATCCCAACCCATTTCCACTATATACAGGGGTAGATTGTAAAAGGGATTGAAGATGGGCCATTTAGTGTTCTCTGAATCTTCCAGAAAACACCCAGTTCTGCCCACCGTTGACTGAAAAATACAAGCCAAAATCTGATTGGGAAAATCATCCAGTTAATTTGGATTTACCACATTAGCAGTTGCAAGGTGCTAGCTGGGCATTCTTTGTTGATAAAGCCATTTGATTGTAAACAGTGGAGTAACAATGCCGTTGATCTTGGCAGAGAGTGGATGAGGCTAGAGACTTCTTCAAGAGGAAGATTGATTTCCTGACAAAGCAAATAGAGAAAATCCAGCCAGCATTGCAGGAGAAGCATGCAATGAAGCAAGGTAGGCCTTAGCAACAGGGAAAAACTGAGAAATGCAAAAACTGTAAATGTAACTCCATCTAATTCTGATTATAGCCATTACTGCTAAAATGCCTTCCTGACTCATTTTGGGTTTTTTTTCTTTCACAGCTGTAATAGAAATGATGAACCAAAAGATTCAGCAACTGACAGCAGCAGGTGCCTCACAAGTGTTGCCAACAAAGGCCTAGCAAAGATGACTCCCTTGCCCACCTATTATTTTGTGATGGTCAAAACATCTGGAGGGAAGCAGCATTCCTGCTGCATGCAGCTTAAAGGGAGGGTGGGAGGGTAAGGGGATGATAATTTTCTGTTCTGTTAAAATGAATGTGGGAGTGTTTCTGTTTTTGGGACTGATAATATCTTGAGGACCTCATCTGCTCAACTCGTTGAGTTTTCAGATGTTATGTTTTGCTAGTTATGGCACCTGGATGCCATCTTTCATAAGATGCCCAGTGAAATGCAGTGCTTGTAAATGGAATTGTACAAAATAAATAGAACAAAGCAAGTAGTAATTGCATATTGACTAATGCATTGCTGCCCAGAAAGCTCCATGGCCCACTTGATTTTATTTTGTTAAGGTTCTTTTGATTTAAAAAAAGGGATGTAATCAATTTGAGTTACAAATTGTAGTTTGAAGAATACTTCTGTATTTGGTGTGTATCCTGAAGGTACTCTTGGAAAATAATTACGTGAGACCTGCAGATCACAGCATTGTTTAGAAGCATTTCACCTGTCAAGAAAAAAGGGACAAGTATCTTTCCATGATGAAGGACTATAGAGAGGAGCAGTTATGGCAGTGGTTAGCAACCTGTGGTCTGCAGACCCCTGGGGGGCTGTAATGTCACAGAGGGTCCACAAAGGCTTGAAAAAATGTTGATTTAAATCTTAAGTCTTGGTGGTCTATAGCCACAAAAGGTATTTAAAGAAGGTCTATGGTGAAGACAAGGTTGAGAACCACTAGAGTGGGGAACATATGAGTTTGCTTTTGAGGAAACAGATGTTTGTGGAGTACAAGGTAGCAAATGGTTTTATATACTAGTACAGTCATTTGCATGAATAGAATGAAGCACAGCAGAAATTCGGACCATGTTTTAGTTAGATGCCTGAGGTGTAGTAAAATGAGATTTTGCTGTACTTACATGTGCACACATACTTGAGGTAATATAAAGGAGCCTAGATCTAGGTGCCAGGGCCGAGTAGTCCTTAACACTAGGATCCTCAGCAGGATTGAACTGGCCAGTATAGTGGAAACATAGTTAAGCAAACTTTAAGTGAACAATGTAGCGTGAAGTGTGTATGATTTCTCTATTGTTTCCACTTAATTTTCACGATAAATTGTTTCCACTTAATTTTCACGATAAAAGGTACACTACTTACACAGGACTGGTCGCTTAGTGAGTGTTCAAAATTATGTAGGACCTCCCTGGGGGTAATCTAGTTCCAAAGGTCTGATGGCTGAGCCCTCCCAGTGATCACATGACTTTATATTATGCAACTCAGCCATTTGCAGTGTCCTGCAAATATTTATTTTGTATCCTGCCTTTATTTTTATTTTTACACATAACTCAAAGCAGTAAACACATCCAGCACACCTTCCTCCTCTTTTCCGCACAACAACCCTGCGAGATAGGTTGGGCTGAGAGAAGATGGACTGACCCAAAGTCACTCAGCTGGCTTTCATGCTTAAGGCTGGTCTAGAATTCACGGTTTCTAGTCTGATGCCTTAACCACTAGGCCAAACTGGCTCCATGACATAATCTATATAAAATATACAGTATATACTGTATTATTTAAATTTTAATATACATAAAACACGACTGTTTACAATAGCTTTGCCAAAACACAGCATTTACTTCCAGTTTTTAGTAAAACTGACTCATAGCAAACCATTGGTTCGCTTAATGAATGCTGCAAAAAAAATCATAAAATCAGATCAATCACATGGGTGGCCCATTTTATGACAGACTTAATAATTGTAATGGAAGGTCTTCCATTGTGGTCGTATGTCAAGGACTACCTGTAATGATTTATATTTTCAAGTATTTGTGCACATGTAAATCAGATGCAAAAGAATTTAAAACTATCCCTTTTCTGAAGTACTGTATTACCATAATTCCTAAATTGTTTTTAGATTTTTCTAATGACATTCTAATGTGATTTTGCAAATATTTAAGAGTATGTTAAAACCAAGACAAACATTGCAATTTTACAAATATGCATTTTTTTAGTTTCCTCTTACTATCTGAATGATTCTTTCATGGGTTTACAAATTCTGCTGCCAAAGAAGAGCCTTTCCTTTTTCAGATCTAAGTCAGGTTTTAATTCTGTCAGGTTGTTAAGAGTTAATTTTTCACAACAAATATTCTTCTGTTTCTGGATGAGATAGGTCATCACCACCGGTAGTCCAAGCTAGTCTGCTTCTGTTTTTAGAATTATTATCCCATACTCAAAAGATAGGAATACCTCAACTAGCAGATGCTTGTCAAAAATGGAACACCACGCCACACTTATAAGCTTTCTTGGAATTTCTCGATTGGCCACTGTTAAAATGGGAATAAAGATAGTTTTGATTCCTGAGAGGCTAATCCAGGCCAGTATTCTATTCCAGAGAGGTGTGATGGATGTTTATTAAAAACCCCACAAGCAGAAAATAAGTGCATCAACAATTCCATGAGCTGAAGAACCTGCTGTCATTTGTACATCTCACAATAGTTTTTGCTAATATTTTCCAGTTCTTTTTGAGTTATTGTTTCTTCTCATTTTATTTATGAATATTTTTTTTCTATTTTACTTTTATTACTTTATAAATAATTCAAGGCATACGTACATACATAACACCCCTTCCTCCTATTTTCCGTAGAACAACAACCCTGTGTGGTAGGATGGGCTGTGAGTGAGTGGCCCAAAGTCACTCAGCTGGCTTTCATGCCTAAGTCAGGACTAGAACTTACAAGACAAATGGAAACAGGCAATAGTGCCAGCCACTTAAGACAAACCTGTATTAGCTGGAATGAGCCAATCTGAAAGTATTTCCTTCCTCAGAATTAAACTATATCTCTTTCCCTGGTTATCTTGTCTTACTACCAGACTATTTCACCTGCCTTTTTTAAAAAAGCGTTCCACTTCTGTCCGAAACTCTACTATCTGAGGCACTTTACTGCCTCTCAAATCCTGACATGGAGTTTTGCTACAAGTACGCAAAATATTTAGAATACAGTTTGAGCTTAGGATGGGCTATTTTCACTTTGGTGGATGCTTTCCAAGCGGGATCCTGGGGTTTGAACACCAGGTTTTGGACACTGTTTTTTAAGAGCCACCAGTTTTGATATTTCATCATTTCAAAAGGGAAATCATAGCTCTATTTTGCAATTTTCTTCTGAATTTGAGCAACATGGGTTCTCAAGTCTGCAAAAAAATGATTCAAGGGTGATAAGCAGGGGAAATGGTTGCTATTTCCTTAGAACATCCATTCTAAACATATACCTCTATCTTAACTTTATAAACACATCTTTAGGTAAAACCTTTGATTTAATAATGCTGACAATTTCCATCAAAGCTTAAATATATATTATTGCAATTGCTCAGGTTATCTAGTTATTTCCTCTCACTAATTTTTGACATTTAGACTGGATCTTTTGCTCAATAGCAAACTGTCAAACTCTAAGAGACATGATTTCCTGAGGGAAACAAAAACACAAAGGCGTATTAAGCTTTAGGTTAAGTCATTTGAAACTGGGAAAGTATTGAGAAAATGTAGAGAGCTCATCACCATCCAATTATAATATGTGGCATCAAAAACCCCACTCTTTACCAATAATAATAACAGACCATTTCTGCTCTCGAGAAAACTTCTTTAAAAAAGCCCAAATATTTTGTAGTTCATGTCTGTTTAATATGTCTACTTAATATAGTAGCTCCCACAATCAAAATCTATTATTTTGCTGTGTTCCTCCACCTTTTCAGCAATGAAGATCTACAGTATTGTCTATTCAATGTTTGGTCCATATTCCATTTCTGACACCCTTTGCCTAGTTTTCTACTGAAAAAGACAATCATAAGAAAACAAAGTAAAAGTGAAAGCAACTAAGATAGGGGATACAAAACACTTTATTGCACAAACTGGGTTTCAACCCTCTTATTCCTCCACTCTTCAGTGCCCTCACTTTTTTCTCACTTCACATCCATACCTTTCCAAAGAAAAATAACTCAAAGGTACTTCCTTATCCATTTTTTCCCTTTCAAGTCCCAATAAATCTTAGTTTGACTGAAGACCAGATCTCCCGCCTTCTCAAAAGTTCTTATAGCTTCTAACTAAAAACTTTTATTTACAGTAACAGCCTTCTGGTTCTCAGATGGTGAGAACTATTTTTTGATCCTGCCCCAGGAGGCAGATCAAGATCTGGACACAAACAGTTTTTCTTCCAACAAATGACCAGAATCCTGAGCTCCAAGCTGAATTTCCTGCCTCCTCCTATTCCTGCTGCTCTCTAGTTTGATACACTGGCTCATTCAGGGCCTTTGATCTGAGCAAGCGAGATCCAGGATGCGGAGTCACTGGATCGAAACTATCCTCAGGCTCCAGGCTACTAACCTGGACATCACTTAGAATTCACATCCCACCAGGGAGAGAAACCCTCAACGCACAAATATTGGTTTGTGCACTCGCTTGTGGCGGATAAGGGTTGTGCTCTTGGTGAAACATTCTCCACATTCCACACAGATGAAAGGCTCTGATGGGGTGGCCCCATGATGGGCAATGCGGTGGCGTTCCACTTCTGAAGGAGCACGGAAGCGTTGTCCACATTCTGGACACGGGTGGCCAATGGGAGAGTCCGTGTCATGGCGCAAACGCTGGTGCTTGATCAGGCCAGCACTATGTGCAAAGCCTCGGCCACACTCGGGGCAACAGAACGGCCGGGCCCCTGTATGTGTTCGCCGGTGCTTGGCCAGGTTCTTGCTTTGTGTGAAGCTGCGACCACAGTCCCCACATGTGTAAGGGCGCTCTCCCGTGTGGATGCGCTGGTGCTGGATCAGGTTGGAACTCCAGCTGAAGCTCTTGCCACAGTCACGGCAGACGTAAGGCTTCTCACCTGTGTGGGTGCGCCGATGCTGCACCAGGTGTGAGTTCTGAGAGAAGCTCTTGCCGCAGTCAGTGCAAGTGCTGGGACGCTCACCGGTGTGCGTGCGCTGATGCCGTAGCAGTTTCGACCAGTGGCTGAAACTCTTGCCACACTCGTTGCAAATAAAGGGACGCTGTTTGCTGGACCGGGAGACAACATTGGTTGCTACAGCCATGTCACCCTCACCGTAGTTGCCAGGGACTAACAGATTCCCCTGCCGTTCTATGGGAGAGACTTCCTGCTGTGAACTTGCCCTCCAGGTAGGTTGTCTGTTCTGTATTGTGGACTGGATGGCCTCATGCTTCAAATCATCTTCACTCTTGCGCACCACACCTCTGTCCGCTATTGGAGGGGAGAAGCACTTTGCTTAGAAAGACACATCTGGGTTTTACAAAAAAAAAGAATCGATTGCCTCTTCTGCACAGGGTTAGGAGTGAGGAATCTCTGGCCCTTCAGGTACTATAACTGCTTCCATCTTGTCTACCCATTGTCCACATTGCCTGGAGTTGACTGAAAGAGCAGGAACACTTGGAAAACTAAAGGATGCCTATCTCTGCTATACACAAAAGACTTTAAAAGTCTTTTAAAAATCATCTTTAAAAGATCAGGACAAAAAATACTTTACATAACTGAAATTTTGATTCAGTTGAATTTAAAAATAATTTGTTCAGGTAATATTATGCCCTATACATCTCTATATTATACTTGACAGACTTCTGTCAATGGCAGTTTTTGAAAGGATTCTGTGCCACTTCTAAGAGGCAAGATGCAGATTTTATCCCCGAGACACTCATCTAAAAAAGCTAAATTAAGATTAGTGAACTCTGGATTCAAATCTTTATTCAAATCGCAGAACTTGCATAGAATCTTAATCTAATCTTATTTATCTCTTGGGGTTGCTCTGAAAAAGGGAAAAATAGAGAACTTCATATGCCACTTCTTGGAGGAAAAGTAAAATAAAATATTTACAGTTCAACATGGCTATATACCTGACAGCCCCACTAGGTAGACCAGACCATGAAATCAACTTCACAGAAAGGCTAAAATTACTTGGCTGAATAACAGAAACTAGCAAGACTAATAGTGCTGTCCATCCTCCCTCTTCCTCCTTTTTACAATTCAGTGAATTTAGGGGGCATCTGCCTAAGCTCCTTGTTCTGGACCTAAAACATGCTTTAGAGTCCTCCCCTTCCCCCACATTGGAAATGGAGTTTGCACATCTCTTATCAGGTCACTCTCTACAATGCCCCAGTTTCTTACCTATGTAGATTCTCCTTATGGTCCCACTTTTATCTGAGCCACAGATCTCTGCAATGCCAGGATCTTCATGCTCCATTTCAATATGAGAAATTTTCAAGTCACAATGTATCTGAGAAAGAGAGAAAGAAACAAAGAAAGAATCAGAAAAGCCACCCTGTATTTGTGGGTAAGGTAAACATTTATCTTTTGGTGGCTTTCTGGACACGTCTAGTACATTTTCTCAGTTGCAGTATGAAACTGGTTGGTTGCTGTCTTCTTCCAAGATGATTTATGGGATCTGTAATAATTTCCTATCCAAGTAATAACCAGATCTGATCTTGCTTTGCATTCTGAAGTCAACCAAAGTCATCTAGGTATTGATGATCTTGGTACTATACAAACAAGCAAATCTTGGTTTAAAGAAAATATAATTGGACACAATTACTTCCTCTCCCCCCCTTTACCACTTGGGTAAAAGCTAGTCGCTAGTGGTCACATTCATTATATATATATTGTACTGCCTTGTTTCTGAGACTCAAATCCAGTCTAGCAATGTACTCCTGAGAAAGTCCAAACCAAAATACATCCTTGACACACTGTATAGAGAATTCTAGCATTTTAAGCTTGATCTTCTTGACAGCAAATGAGGTTCTTCCTATGCCATAGTGAATCAACCAGCTAGATCCTGAATTATTGGAACACTATACAGTACAACTGGCTAATAGCTGGCTTGTCCCTTTTTTGCCTTAGCAAATAGGGGAACCAATTTAACTTAACCTTATATGCATATCTGACATTGATTTGAAAATCCTGGACCAGTATGTTGGAGTTCAAAACTAGTGCATGCTCTCATCAGCATCCTGCCATTAGTTTGGTGTCCCAAAGACCAGGGATATCACAAGTATCAGGATCCCAATAGCTATCTCTTCTCCAACTCAGGGATACTTGATCATATAAAGCAGGGGTAGTCAACCTTGGCTCTTTTATGACTCGTGGACTTCAATTCCCAGAATTGGGAGAAAAGAGCCAAGGTTGACTACCCCTGATATAAAGCCACCAAGTATAACTTTTGCCCACTGCCTAGAGCAATAAATTCCTTTCCAATTTTGTTATTCTGTTCTGTTATTCTGCTCTTTTTATGACCTAACCCACAGAGACTGTGGCTTCCAAAATAATTAATGCAGTAAGACTAAGGAGTGTTCTCATTTTAACTTCCATGTATGCATAGTTGAGTTTTTGTTGTCTTAGCTTCTCTACATACAAACACAGCCAGCTTTAAGAGCTACTTTCAGCATGCTAACATGAAAGAAAACATATATTTAGTTTCAAAAGATTGTGATTTCCCCAATATAGTTATTTACATTATTAACAAGAAGACAAACATTAACCTGGTACAGTAAACAATCTGGCTCCCACTTCTACATAAGTGTTTCTTAACCTCAGCCACTTGAAGACTTGTGGGGATTTGGCTCGGGAATTATGGGAGTTGAAGGCCATGTGTCTTACAATTGCTGAGATTGAGAAACACTGCTCCACAGTATCTCTGAACTGAGAAAACATTTCCCATTTATTTTAGTTATATATGCAGCAGTAAAAGGCACAGAAGCTGTGCTAGAAAAGAATGAGATAAGAGACAATGAAAGCAATCTGGATTCTACTGGAAACCTTTTAGTTTTTAAGGTGCCAAAGAACACTTCGCTAGGTTCAGGAGTTGCAATAAGCCTTGGATTATTGGGTGAGAATTATGGGTGATAACTAAGACAGAGTTAGCTGGGTTTACACAATGTTATATCATAAACCATATTTTTTTAATCTCAATGGCTGTTTGCACAGGACTTAAACTAAATTCCATTATAGCTCAGGATACTATACTTTTTCTGTCAGTTTCATATCTTTTGATCTCCATCCCCACTACCACACTTCCTCCTCCTGGTACACTGCTTCGAGATTGCCCTGGAAAAAACAAGCATTCATTTTCGCTTTCCTTACTCTAACGTAGCAACCCCTAACTTGGTGGAGATGGGCCAGGGTTGCTTCCTCAACCGCAACTTTTAAATGACAGCTTTCTCTGTAGCTCGGGGTGGCCATCTTGCGAGGAAGTCTCATTTGGGGCAGCCAGCAAAACAAGCCCGCAGGCAGTGCGAGGGAAACCGTCGGAACATTGCCTAAAACTGAGTGTCAACGATGGGCTTCATCGCTGGAAAATAACCGATCCCAACAAATAATGCAGTCTTTTGCTACGTGAAGGGCTCCTGCCTTTGATCGTGCAGAGCCACGTTACGGACTTGTCGGGGAGCAGAGATCGTTTCAAAATCTGCAATCTTGCCCCAAATGTTTTCCTACAGGCGATGCTTCAACCCCCTTCTGTCTATCCCACCCGCGCGGATCTCCCCGATTAAAACTCACTTGCCCGTGATGAAGGAAACCCCAGTCACGTCCCCGGGGCGCCTAAGCACCACGGGAGGATCCAGCCACCGCAGCGACTCCACTAAAGCCCAACTCTCGGTTCTGGGGGCTGCTGGGAACAGGAAGGTTCCCCGATTAATTTAACCCCCTATTCCTCCTCCTCCTCGCTGTATTTCCTGGTGATCGCTAGGAACCAAGAGGAACTAGGAGCTCTATGGTTTAAGGGTGAACGTGTTGCTTGTCCGCTCTTGAAGGCGAGGGTAGAAATGAAGAGGTGGTCCAGCTCCCGGACTTCGAGTTAATGGTTCAAGGAAGTCAAGAAAGGGTTGGGTGAGTTTCCGCTTTTCTCAGGCTGGATGCAAATTTGCAGGGCTTCCAAATTAGATTTGGAAGAGGAATATCTCAGATTCCCGGCTTGCAAATAGCAGGTTTGGGGCGTTGGTAGCAAATGGTATCGATTCCAGAGGGGAAAACGAGGCTGCAGGCTGCATGAATCTTGTAGGTTCAGAATTCGTGTGTATAAAGTTGTTGTGCGACTCGCTGGAATGAACGTCGGTGAACACAAGGAGTAGCAAGCAGCTAGAAATAAATATAGATCTTCCTTCTCTGATTGCAACGGTCATGTAGGTAGAAAGCAAAAAGAAAGGCCAAAGATGAAATAGCTTGTTGCACTTGCGTTTTTGTCTCTGTTATTCTGGCATGGCTAACTAGATTTACCGTTTCATATAACTTTCTGCAACCTGTGTCCTCTAGATCAACCCTGGATTAAGCATTAACCCAAATAAGCATCTGCTTAGGGAACTAAGGGAAGGGGGGCAGTATTGTGCTCAGCTTTTGCCCCCAACTATCATGCTCTTAACTCTTTCATTGTCAAGCTTGACTTTAGTTTTCAACAATTTTTTATGTTTGCATTGTCTCCTATAACAATCTTAGTAGCAATGCTTTAAAAGCATTGAAAATGCGCAGATTTTATTCTAATTATTAAATAATTTTCTTATATTGCTTATTGCTGTTTGATGTTAAATATTTTTTTAAAGTTTATATTTAATATACTGTAGTTCTGGGGTTCAACCTGAGGGAAGGCCTTTTATTTCACCTTTGGCACATATTGAGACTTAATGTTTTGTCATTTAGCATTGGAAGGGCCAGGGGCCCTGTTGTTGGACTGTGCTTGGAGCATCAATTGACCTTAATCTGGCCCTGCTCCAGATGGGTAGAATTCCATTCTCATACTTGCCCAGCTAGTCTGGCCACTGGAGTAGAAATGTGACACAATTTACCAAAGCAGTGGAAAATTTGGACCTTCAAAGTTTTGCATACATTACAGGTACAATAGTCCTTGACTTACAACCACAATTGAGCACAAAATTTCCTATCTAAGTGAGACAGTTGTTAAGTGAATTTTGCCTCATTTTATGACCTTTCTTGCCACAGTTAAGTAAATCACTGCAGTTAACTTAGTAACATATTTGTTAAGTGAATCTGGCTTGCCCATTGACTTTTTTGTCAGAAATTCACAAAAAGTGATCACATGACCCCTGGACATTGCAACCTTCATAAATACAGCCAGTTGCCAAGCATCCAAATTTTGATCATGTGAATATGGGGATGCTGCAATGGTCATAAATGTAAAAAATAGTCATACGTCATTTTGTAAAGGTCCATTGTAACTTCAAATAGTCATTAAATGACTGTAAGTCAAGGATTCCTTCTATGATTTTTTTTATTTCTTTAATTAAGGGTTGGCAGATTTCTAGTTTATTTTGTTTTTTACAGGAATTCTGTAACCAACTAACCTGAACCTGATTTAAAAACAAGCAAACATCTACTTTGTCTCCCCTCTCATGTTCTAAATCACGGGTTTTAAACTTGCCATGTCACGTGACATGTCACGACGTATCACAACTCTTTTTGCATTACCGGAGTTGGGGTGAGCAAGGCCTCAGTATGATGCAACCGGCCCGCAGGCCGGCATTTTGACACCCCTGTTCTAAATAATGTAGCTGACCAATTAGATCTGGCCTTTGATTTTCCAGTAGTTACTTTCCTTCCCTACTGTACAGATAGTCCTTGACTTACAGCAATTCATTTAGTGACCACTCAGTTACAACAGCACTGAAAAAAGTGACTTATGCCCATTTTTCATACAACCATTGCAGGTTGCACCTGTGGTCAGGTGATCAAAATTCAGACACTTGGCAACTGACTCATATTTATGATGGTTGCAGTGTCTTGGGATCATGTGATCACCTTTGCAACCTTCTGACAAACAAAGTCAATGGGGAAGCCAGATTCACTTAACAACTGTGTGACTAACTTAACAACTGCAGTGATTCATTTAACAACTGTAGTAAACAAGATTGTAAAATGGGGCAAAATTCACTTAATTGTCTCAGCAACAGAAATTTTGGGCTCGATTGTGATCGTAAGCTGAGGACTACTGTATTGCATTTCATGTATAGAGTATCTGTAACCTTCCTGCTGTTTTTTAATCTACGTGGATCATACCAATTTTGATTACTATGGCCTAAATTTGCTTGCCACTAATAACCTATCTAAATTATTTTTTCACAATCAGAGCCATGTCCCACTTAATGCCAACTGCTGGGAAACAAATGATGTGAATCAGCTAATATCTTTCAGGCTGATTATAGGCTTCATGAAAAATATGCAGCCAGTCATTGGGGTTAATGTCAGGTTAGACAAAATGGATCTTTTTGTCCAATAGATTTTGTCTGAACTAGCAGGACTATTCTGATCTCCTAAACATTACTGTAATTGTAATTCTAATTTCTATTATATTGATCTTACGCTATGCTCATTAGGGATGATGGGTGTTTAATGCCTGAAGTATATTTTCACCAGATTGGGAGAGGCTGCTTCAGTCAGAAATAAATCATTTGTAAGCTGCTATTCTGACTTTCAGGTTTGCAGGCTATAATCTTTCTGCCTCATAGGGATTTATTCAGTTTGAGCTGCTCTCTCCTATTTGGCATCCTATTCATGTGTTTTAATTAATTCTCATGAAATCTAAGCTGCTAATATTCTTATGACATAAACATTATTAGCAGGTTAGAGTTCTGAGGCAATGATATTGTTACCTAATTTGGGTGATAGTTTGCAAACAAACAACCAAGCTCGGAGAGCACCAAGGATTTCACAATGCTAAGAGTTGCTAACTGTCAGAAGAGGAATAAAAAGATGGCACTTCTTGCTGCTTAATGGGTGGATACCTAAATGAGAATGAATGGCAAAAGAGGTTAAAGAAAAAAAAATAAGCTAATTCTCTTTTAATTCATTATACATTTCTAATCAACAGGAAACAGCAATTTTTTAATGGAGTGTCAATAAATCTTGTCATTTTCTGATCTCTCTTTTTCTGTTCCTTGTTCCAACACAAACTTTTTGTGGACAGCCCCCTCTGCATATAATGAAATGGGCTGAAATGTATGAAATCTTATGTTATAATAAATTGGCCAGTTTTTAAGGTGCCTCAGGACTTTTTCAACCTACAAAGATGGGCAAATTTACTACTTACAAGTAAAAAGAAAAAAAATTGATAACACCATTCCTTCCCCTATTCATCTTATATGGCATTTTTTCAGTTTTAAGATTTTCCATCAATTGTTCAATTTGCAGCCATTCTATTAGATAGGAACTGGGGCTTCTCCAACACTCAAAGGTCCTTAAAATCAACACTATTTGCCAGCATATGTTGAAAAACAATGTAATATTAAATTCCGATCAAACAATTGTGAGAAGCAGTAATGGTACCAAAAGCATCAATTTTAAATTTTGATTACAGTAAATATCAATATAACACATGCAAATGAACGCTCTTTTGGAATCCTTCAATATAATGCATGCAAACAAAAGTGTTTTTGGAGTCGTCCATAATTTTCCAAAATGGGAAGAGAAAAAAAAATTAAGAAACTAGTTTTGTTGTTGTTAGTTGCGAAGTCGCGATTAACCCCATGGACAACGCTCCTCCAGGTCTTCCTGTCCTCTACCACCTTCTGGAGTCCATTTAAGTTCACGCCTACTACTTCAGCGACTCCATCCAGCCACCTCATTCTCTGTCGTCCCCTTTTTCTATTGCCCTCGATCTTTCCCAGCATTAGGCTCTTCTCCAGTGAGTCCTTCTTCAGACCCATCTCGCATTTGATTCCCGCCGCAACAACAGCGAAAAACCACCTCGATCTTCCCCGCGAATTAAGAAGCTTGGCTGAAGAACTCTCAGGGGATTGGAAGGCTGGGCGGTGAAGGGCGGGACTTGCGTACCATTCGCTGAAATCATTGGGAGATATTTGTGAAAAGGGTCGGCTTTAGCTAGATGAGGAGTGGGGGGGGGGAAGGAGGAAGGGATTGATCGGTGCGACAATTTGTTGGCTTGTGTTGGGGTTTTCGGGAAAGTCGGCCTCTCTAGCTGTCATCGTCCGTGATTTCCGGTCGTCGAGGGGACCAACTTCCGAGCAGCGGAGGGCGCGCGGTCAAGTGGGCGCCGAGGCGGTGAGTGCGGAGGGCGAGTGACGTGGCCAGGCTGTTGTTGCGCTCTCCGGGGTCATTTGCTCGACGGAAAAAAAAGCCTTCTGGGCGATAGGTGAGGCGACCGCGTGGAAGAGCGAAGAGAGAGCGGGGTCCGTGTCTTTGCGGCGACCTCGCATTGAGAGGGTCCCTCTCTCTTCTCTCCCCCCCCCCCAAGTCAAGCTCTCTCCACACGTGCTGGATTCTGGCACGGGAGTAATTTGTCGTGTCTGCGCCTGGAGAGCGTCGGGTTGGGAGGATCCTCCGGACCACGATTTTTCCTAACGCGTAATCTTGTTTCTTGTACCTTGATCCAAACGGTGGCATGAAAAACATGTTCCTGCATTTAGTTGTTCTTGGATGCCTGTCGTCTGTGTCAGTAAGGTAAAATATATCTATCGAGCTATCTATTCTGTGTGTGTGTGTGTGTGTGTGTGTGTGTGTGTGTGTGTGTGTGTGTGTGTGTGAATAAGGTAAAGATAGATACACACAGACACACGATTAGATTGCTGGCAGCTGTTTGAGAAGCAAGGGACTCCTGTTCTCCTGCAGAATGACCCTCTGTTTTGTGTGTGCAGAATTGCAGAGTTAATTCCCTCTAAAATGTAAAAGATGTGCCCTCTGTTGTTTTCTTTGTAGGTGGAGAAGCCCCTTTAGTCTGTGGTAGCCAGGAGTCTGATAGTACCCTTTCAGACTAATGCATTTGTTAGATGCTAAGGTGTTACAAGAGACTTGCTTCTTGGTTACCGTAGACCAGTGGTTCTCAACCTTTTTAATGCCGCGACCCCAACCGGTCATAAGTCGAGGACTAAACCGGTCGTAAGTCGAGGACTAAACCGGTCGTAAGTCAAGGACTACTCAACCGGTCGTAAGTCGAGGACTTTCCCTGCCTGGGAGCGCTGTGCATGCGTGGTTCCGCCCCCTGTGCCGGCCGAGGCGTAGCTGGCAAGCAGCATAGACGGAGCACGCCGACCACCAGCTGGCCCAGCCCAAGGGAGGTAAGGCACCCGCCGGAAAAGGGGAAAAAAATGGCGGACAGCCTTGCTTGGCGACCCCCGTGAAATGGTCGATCGACCCCAAATGGGGTCCCGACCCACAGGTTGAGAACCACTGCCGTAGACTAACACCACTCTTCCTATGTTTACAGTAAGAAGCACTAATTTTGGATGAAGTGGAAATGCATAAAATTCAAGGAAGCTAACATAGATACAAATGGGCATCCTTTTTCCAACCAAATGCCAACAACATGACATTTTGAAAAGATTGAAAGAACCTTCTACTCTACAGCTTACATATTGCAGAGACTGCAGCCAAAAATTATGCTGTATCTTTTCCAAGGAATTCTTTGACCTTATTTAGAACAAGCAAAAGTTAATTGCCACTATTTTAAAATTGTTAGTCTGAAAAGCTGCCCCCAGAATTCTGATTGGTTTATTATTGCTGCTTTCTGGGATATTTTTTCCACTTTTTAATCTTTCCTATAGCCCTGGGATTTCCTTGTGATCTCCCATCCAAATAATAGGAGTGATGCTGGTAAGCTTATTTGCTAGATGATGCTAACTTGTTTTAGAGCTGGATTCAGTGGAAAGAACTGTTATCCTAACTCTTTTCTTGCCAATTTGTTTGTCTTGTTACCCAAGGCTACTAAGGTACTTCTTAAATGAGAACTGTCGGTGTCATTTCACAAAATGATGGTATTAAACCAAACTGCACCTGGAAAATTAATTAATACTGTTCTTAGAGGTAAGATACAACATGTTCCAAAAAGCTTCCTCAAGTTAGAAGTTAACTGAAATGTTTGTTTACTGGCCACGTGGCTGGGAATGTCAGATGATGTATTCAAAACACTGCAGGCTACCTTTTTTTTTTTTTTTTAGAAACTTCTACTTTTAAAAAGTTTTCTACTTTTATTTTTGGGAGGTTTGCTGATTCTGATAGATCAGCGGAACCCACAAATCATCTTGTACTAAGGTTACTCAGATAATACAGTATTAAAAATGCAAAAGTACAGTGATTTTAGTAGAGGTGCAGCTTGTTATGTAACAACTTGT
Organism: Protobothrops mucrosquamatus; assembly: GCF_001527695.2. Classification (NCBI taxonomy): domain Eukaryota; kingdom Metazoa; phylum Chordata; class Lepidosauria; order Squamata; family Viperidae; genus Protobothrops; species Protobothrops mucrosquamatus. The sequence goes on along the minus strand of NW_015386858.1, from coordinate 370,480 downwards.
GATTGGCATGGCTGTGTGACAGATAAGGACAGCCTTGTATATTGAGACAGAAGAAATATTTATCCTTAGAGTATCTTGGAGCCATTTTGTTGATGTGTGTAGGAACACAGCTATCCTGGAGACGGTTCGATTTCTTCTTGTTTATTAATTTCTCATGGGCTTGCTAATGGTTGTCTTGCAGCACAGCAAGTTTTGTTTCAGCTCATTCCTAATTGGTGGCAATGGCAATCTCCTGAATGTGAATGTTTACCAGGCATATGCATTAATATTCTTTCTCTCCCCCTATCTTGTTTATCAAATTGTACCATCTTTGTTATTCTGTTCTTTGTATGGTTTGTTGCAGCATAAAAATTAAATCTTCTTTTCTGATACTATTGCAATGACCTGGGTTGCAGCATCTAACTGAATTTAAAGATGATCTGGAGCTACCAAATATTTTACCTTCCTTGCAGCATTAAAAAGAAAAAAAACTGAGGTGGTTGCTGCATTACAATGATTATAATTACATAGCCTCAAGGATTGTTTATGTATAAACTGCCAATTTGTGAACATAATTTGTTGCTCAAGTCTCCAAATAGAAGAATTAAATTGTTCGTTTGCATGCTTTATTATAAGGAGTTTTCTTTAGAATTTGGAATTTAAAAACAAGAATGGAATCAGAAGTACAATATGCTTTAAAAGGTAGTCAAAATAATAACTCTGCAACTAAGGGGATACTTGCATTTTAACTGATATGCTTGAGTCCAAATTCCAAAAATTCCAAAAGAAACAAGAAGTTTAAAATGTAAATGTTTATGAAACCAATGTTAATCATAGAATATATATAGACTCTAATGAAGTATTATTGTTTTTAGGAGGAACAAATAACCTAAATCACAATTTTTCAAACTTTTCCAGGTCTGTTGATCATGCTGACTAAAAATTCTAGAATTTTTAATCCAATGCATTTATTGTAAATTTTTGTTTAAAAAAGCTTAAAATACCATTGATTCCTGGTGATTATATGAATAGTTATGGTTTGTCAGTGCCTTTTTTAGGATGTTTTGCAACCTTTTTGCCTAGTTTACAATCTTGATAATCCATAATGATATCCTGTCCTACTAGCCTTCAAGCAGAGATTTTCCAGAGAAATTTACAATAGTAAAAAAAAAATCACATTTTAGCCCATAGTAATAATTAAAATGCAATATATTAACAATAAAAGCATAGTCAGTAAATGTGCATTTAAAATATTGCAGTATACAGTAAACATATTAATATATTAAAAGGCTTGGGGAAGTAAAATAACTTTGCTTGGTGCTAGAAAGATTCTAAAGTTAGATCCGGGTATGCTTCACTGTGATGCAGTTATTCTTACCATTGAGAAGATCCACTACCAGGCAACCAGTTGTCAGATTTTAGCCTAAGAAGGCAACTGGAGCAGGACTTAGAAAATGACTCTGATAAGAATATATGTGAAAAGGTTCAGACTGTGGTCCCAAACACTGGGAAGACTTTTATAGGTTAGTTTGAAGACTTTGAATCAAAACTGGAAAAGAGTTGGCAGCCTGTGAAGGTCATGCCAAAAGGTGTAATGCAAACAGTTATGCTCCCGTGGCTGTATTTTGTACTAATTGATGTTTTAGAATTGTCTCTAAAGATAGTAATCTAACGAAGTCTCTGTTGAGTTGAGCTCATCTCCTGGTGTCTTTATGAAGTCCTTTCTTAGCAACAGTTTGAAAATAATTTTCCAATGTCATCTACTAGAATTTATTTATTTTCTCAATCTACACCTGAGGTTTCTTGTCAGTCTCCTATGGAATCTGTCTGCCTGCTTATCTATTGGTACCTACCCATGCAGCTGTGAGATTAGTGATAACCAAATCTGATCCTACATAGCTTTTACTAGTTCGGTTAGGTTATTAAAGTGAGGCCATCAACATCTAGTTAATAGTTTTATATATATCATACCAGTCTAAATTGGTAGGAGCAGCTTCATTTGTCTATTTGATAGTGGAGCTCTGGAAGGACCCTCAAGGTGCAGACTTCATCCATTGTAGGAATGATCCAACAAAGGCTGCTGGAAATGTGGCAGAGATAATTGTTTTCCTAGCAGCCTAGAAAAAAAAATGTAATAGTGAAAATAAATACGTAATCCAACCAAATTACTTGGATTAATTATCTTATTTTCATAATATTTCAGATATTATTTTCAAGGTGTTTTCATCAGTTTGCTCTCTTTATTTCTTGATTTCAATGCAATTAATCCATTTTGCATGAAGTATTTATAATCTTTATCATCTCTTAATAATTCTCTAATGTCAGCCGATACCAGTTGATTTTTCTGAATGGATTAATTTGGAAGATATGTTTTAGTTGTACATGTACTGTCCAGGTAAGTTTGAGCCACCTCTTAAACCTCAGGTTATTCTTGATTAATTTTTCCTCACCATCATAGATTAATGAATGCAACAATCTGATGATATTTTTTTAATGCTATTACTATATATCTTGCTGGGATTTCTACGTAGTTTTTTTAAAGAAATTGTACTTTTAAAAAGTTCTTCTTTTGTTTGTTCTTCTTCAGGCAACTTGGAGCATGTAAAGTAACCAAGGAAACTGAATTCCAGTATGTGGTATATTATGCAGAGCATCCAGAGTAAATATTCTTTGTCAGAGCGCTTGATCCGGACTATAGCAGCCATCCGATCCTTCCCGCATGATAATGTTGAAGACCTAATAAGAAGGGTAGGTGAAAAAAGCTAAGAAAAAGTTTTTATTTGCTTTTTTAAAAAGTTTCTGGGAATGTTTATAAAGTTAGGAGAGCAAATCTGACTTTGCTCCTCTTGGTTGCAGTTTTAAGTAATGATTTCTTTGGAGTTACTTAAAACCTCCTGTTCCTTTCTCCTAAATTAAATTTTCAGGTTTGATAGAGAATATAGACCAGTCCTCTTCACGTGCAGTTAATACAGGTATTACTTACAATCATTTGTTTAGGGACTGTTCAAAGTTACAACAGCATCCTGGAGTCTTTCTCTTGATCATATCATATATGAGAAGGAAACAATGATTTCATTTCATTTCATTTATTCGTTTTGTATCCCGCCCTTCTCCCGAGGGACTCAGGGCGGCTCACAACATTTTTAAAACAGAAACATGCCCACAATCCCCGCCGAATAAAACCAATTAAAACCCAAATATTTTAAAGTTGTGGTATTTAAAATTTTCTAAAAATGAACCCGATTTAAAATCCTCCCTAGGCCAGGCCCGCTTGCTGGAAAAGCCATGTCTTGAGGGCGCGGCGGAAAGTAAGGAGATCCGGAATCACCCGGATCTGGGGGGGTAGTTCGTTCCAGAGGGCGGGGGCACCC